>NW_024096625.1:0-180000 GCF_016545835.1 Crotalus tigris | reverse complement strand
AATAACCATTAGTCAATTGCAAAAGTCAGCTTTACTAGAAACACCTTACATCTTGCAATGACATCTTTTAACACAATCAAACAACATCTGCCTATCCCAGTCTAAACACTGTCAAACCTTAGCTATCTTTCTCAAGATCCTTGTCAAGTTAGGCTAGAGCAAATTCTCAGGCTAGATGACTTTGGGCAAGTTACTTTCTCTCAGTCCATGATGCCAGGCTTGTGTGACAAGTTAGTTGGTCAATTCCTATTGCAACCAATGGATCAATAGTCAGTTGATAAAAAATATAAGTCCTGTACTTGCAGGAAAATGCTAGGAAGAAAAAAAATATGTGAAAAAAAATGATGTGATGCCCCCATCTTTTGTCCACGCTTGTCTTTCTGCAGGTACCCCTTCTTCTGTTGAGTAATAATAGATTTATCAAGTTGGAGTGTTGCTAATGATATGAGAAATGCTATTCTTTGATTACGCTTTTGCAAAAGCTCTTAGTGGTTTGGGAAATATGCCACTTATTCAAATGGCCCCGTCTTGTTTCATAACTGAACAAAGCAAAATATGCCATTCTCCATGAAATTAAAAAAAAGAGATCCATAAAGTAAATTGACAAAAGCATGGCAATTTTGCTATGTTTGTTGCATAATAATACCATACAGGAAATAGACAAGAATGACCTTTTAATATGACATTGTCTTTGTAATGCTTGATGAATAATTTGATATTAATGTTTGGTGATCACTTCATATAGAGAGATAAGAGAGATAAGAAAACCACCCACTGCTTGCATTTGCATTCAATATATGAACAGCAGGATGCTATATGCCTGCGGTGAATCTTCAATTTTCACCATTCATGCCTTAATTTTCTCCAAGAAATCATCTCTGTGAACTAATAATGGGCTCTTCACCTCAAAATAAGTTCCTCTTGCAAATCTCCGAGAAGGAAAAAGGCATAATTTAGAAGCTAGAAAATCAACATTTTTTTAAAATAAAGCATACACTGTACATTATAATGCATTCTGTAAATGCCATTAAAATGTTTTAGTATTTATATGTCTAAAATTAGGAAACACTGAGAATATGTACTACCATGTATTTTTTAATTATAAAAAGGTTCCTACTTTCTAAAATGTATTTTCTCTACAATTTTACGCAGTTTGTAATTACATACTAAGGTTGGTACCATACGTGCTAATTGATACAAAAGAATAGCAAGAAAACAGTCATGAGTACCTGCTGGGAAATCTGTCACTTCCCAGTTACTGCTGAATTATAACTTCCAGCAGCTCCAATCAACGTGGTCCAAAATAGATGCTGGTTGCTGCAGTCAGCAACATCTGGAGGGCCACAGGTTTCCATTTGTTGTTTATTGATTTTTTTTTCTCTCCATTCAGCATGATAGATACTGTAGTTGTAACTAATTTCCTTCCAGATCTTTTATGCTGCTTATCTTTTTATCCAAATTCCAAGGTTTATATATATTGGTCATGGAGAGGGAAGGCTGCCTTTTGCTAATGCATAAATACAATGGGAGGCATGTAATGTAGTTATCGTGATAAACTAATCTAGAGTAAGCCATATGATTGATTCGAATGCTTTTTTTCTAGTGAACTGTAGTTATATATCCTGCTGGTAAAAGAGATGGAAAAATAGGCCAAGATTATATGTGACAGCTTGTTTTTAGATAACAAAATGAAGGCGGAATGGGGTAGAGTCAACCATTATATCCTTGCCCCAAATATTTTTTTTAAAGATGTGGAAGTACTTCTGCAATCTTCACATATCAGCTTATAGCTGACTAGTGGAAAGAGTTAATGGACCAGTTAACCATATCTGAATTTCATGACTCAGGTTTCTAACTATAGGGATAAAGAAATGACTTCTGTTTCAGAATGTAAGGAATTATAATATACAAATCAGGAATGGAATAATAATTAGGAAGTGGTAGTTATCTGCAGTTGAATCACTTACTGGTGCATGTGAACGGAGCTGTCCATTCATTTGTTTGACTGACATGGCACAAGAATTACTAGATGTCTCTCTGTGACAATGGCCTTAAAACAACGGCAAATTTCAGAACCAGGGACAGAATCTGTAGTGAGATTTGACTACACCATCTGGCATAGATGTTAGCATTCTTCATGAGTTACAGACATGCTAGCATTATATTGTACAATCCTGTGTGCTATTGTCACATGCTACATTAGTTCAAGATTTTGGAATAGGATTTCTTTATTTATTTAATTTTTTTCCATTTGTTTTTTGAGTGGTGTCATGGAGCTGCAATGTAAAAAGTAGGTGAGGCCAAGATGAAGAAATCAAGGAGACAGGGACAATTTTTAAATGTATAATTTCAATTAAATTAAGTATGGTTAATATGAATTATATTATACAGATAGTCCTCAGCTTATGACCACAATTGAGCCCAACATTTCTGTTGCTAAGGAGATATTTGTTAAGTAAATTTTGACCCATTTTATGATCTTTCTTGCCACAATTGTTAAATGAATCACTGCAGTTGTTAAGTTAATAACATGGTTGTTAAGTGAATCTGGTCTCCCCACTGACTTTGCTTGTCAGAAGGTCACAAAAGGGGATCACATGACCACCAGGACACTGCAATGGTCATAAATATGAATCAGTTGCCAGGAGTCTGAATTTTGATCATATGACTATGGGGATGCTACAATGGTCATAAGTGTAAAAGATGGTCATAACTCACTTTTTTCAGTGCCATTGTAACTTTTCAAGGTCACTAAATGAACTGTTGTAAGTCGAGGACTATCTGTATCATATCACTATAGTATAGTGTAGTGTAGTGTAGTATAAATTATTACATTATATCATATATTATTATAACTTTTATATACTATAGAAAAGCTTTGTAACTAGTAACAATTTGTTATCCATTTTTATCAGTTCTGTATTTATATGAATTAAGTTATTAGACACACAGCCTTCAAGAATGTTTTCAAGATCAGCCTAAGCAATTCCAATACTTTACCCCATTATTATATAGAGAGTCCTCAATCTACTATCTCTGCCTTTACCTCTACCTCTACCTCTACCTCTACGTCTACCTCTACCTCAATCTAATCTATCTATGACTATCTAAACCTTTATTGCTCAGAAGTCAAAACTGATTGACTTCTGAGTGATAACATTCATTAGACTTTTTGATGACACCTCTATAACTGGGAAAAATTGTTTTTGGTACTCATCGTTTTTGGTACTCATTGTGCCTCCCAGAGCCAATTAATGATGACTACCAAAGTAGCACTGTATCTAATTAATTGAACATCTTTATTATATTGATCACAGTCATCTTCACATCCATTTAACTGCTTCATGATAACTGACAATAAGTATGTTGTCTGGAGTTTTATTATGGTAAAAAGGAGAGCTACAAGCAATAACTAATTATGTATGTATATACTTTCCTCTTTAGATATGTAAAATAATCAAGAAGGGCTAGCTTTACCCCTAGGGAGAATGTTGCAAATATTTCAGTTCTTCCTCTTGAGTTTAGTGGCATTATTATACTTATTATACTCATAGTTACCTCACTGGAGCCTTATAATTAGATCATATTTTTTTCATGCAGCTGTTCATGGCTGCAACCCTACTCAACTTAATGGGATTTATTTCTGAGCAGAAAATGCCTTTGGGTTGTGCAACTGCTTTCTAGCATACGTTTTGAATAATTTTTCCAGAAAATATAGAAAGAAAAAAGCTAACAGGAGTATCTTCTGAGTAGCTCTGAGACATTTCTGGAATTCATTGTTAAAAAGATCTGTTGAAGCCATTGGCACTCATAGCATTAACAATGGATTAGATTAATATAGGGAGTATGGGTCAGCAACATGTGTCTTGCACAAACCATCAGTCTCATGGATTTCTGCTTTTCAAAAAAAAATGTTCTAAGCATTTACTGTTGTTTAAAACTGGGGAGAGAGTAAAAAAGGGGGGATGTGGCATAACATCATTGTATCTCTGTCATATCCATTGCAGTCCTCACTTGACAGTGAGATGGGCAACATATAAATTAAATATATTAAATAAATAAAAACAATCAACTTACAGAAAAAAGCCCAGTGTCTCAGACTTTAATGATAGTCTTATCCAGGGGTCTTCAAGCTTGGCCCTTTTATGACTTGTGGACTTCAACTCCCAGAGTTCTGGAAGTTGAAGTCCACAAGTCATAGAAGGGCCAAGTTTGAAGACCCCTAGTCTTATCAGTAAAACCAATAGCTCTAGAAACCTTGCAGTTAAGTGGCAATATGCTTTCAGTGCCATGGAAAAGAGCAATGGCTTATTGCCTTCATATCCTAGTCGTAGACTTCCTAGGCATATCTTACTGGCCATTAAGGGAAACAGACTTTTAGACTAGGTACACCTTGGTTTATCTAGCCTAGCTTTCCATATATTCAGTTATTCTGAAACATTTACTATAGTTAGTAGCAGCTTATTTCATCTGCTGCTTTAATGCATATAGTGGCATAACATGGACTGTTTTGATCACTTGTAAAATACTATATAAATGTCTTCAGATTATTGCACCATGTTAAGATTGGACATTTATAATATTAAATTACCTCCACAATTAGCTTTCAGAATAATATGTTCTTTAATTTTTAGGCATTCCATATCGAACAAGAACTTCAAACTTAAGCCTTTCTGGACCAACCACAAAAAAATTGAATGTACACCAAATTGACTGTTACGCTGTATAAAGGTCTAAGGAAACACTTGTAGTATGTATTTATGCTGGACTTTGAGCATATTTTTTTGATGTGCTTTTCAAATCTGCAAGAAAATAGACTGAAATGGATAGGCAAAGTATTAAATGAACATAAGCAGATGCTTTATGTAAAAGACAAAAAACAAAAAAAGGATCAAGCATTAAATCTTTGATTTGGAAGGGGAGAGAGGAAGCCCAGCCTGTTCAAATGCACAGTATATTGAAACAATATAAGGCAAACTAAAATTACCTGTTCTTGCCCAAGGCTCTTTCAGCTACAGGCAAGAATTGCGGAACGCATGCTGATTTTCAAGTGATCCCTTGAAGAGTCTGCTAGCTTTTCAGGATACAGAATATGGAAAGACGAGACAAAGGTATTATGAAATCTTGAAAAAGATTTTAACTTCTGCAGGACAATATTAAATAATGAAGAAAGCACTAATAAAATAAACTTCAACTCAATTATGAGATAGGGTGCTGTTAAAGCAATGCTTCTCCTCCCCATCCAAAACATCAGAGTAAGATTAATGTGGTGGGTATAATCAAGTGACTTCCCTAGCCCCCAACTGAACATATACTTATTGCTTGAGCAGGGTCCACAGGATTGACTGGGACATTACACATCCTCTTCACAACCTGTTTTCCTTGTTGTATTCTGAGAGGAGACTTCATGGTATCCAAAGCAGAACATCCAGATTCAGTCACAGTTTTATTCCATTGTTCCAACTCTCAAGGTTCCTCTTTCCGCTATGTATTCAAGATGGACAGTGATTAATATTTATAGGTATTTATATGTAAGGGTGTAGGTATTGTATATAGCATGTTTATATGTGTGGTATGTATGTTTACACTTTTGAGAGCACGTAACAGAATTTCATTTTTAATGTGTACCAGTGTGCCCACAGTAAAAAAATGACAATAAAGGTTATCTTATCTTATCTAACATCTTATCTGGGAAGCCTACAGAAGGAGAACTTCTCATTCAATATATACATTCCAATAGTGGCAAATCATGAAATTGGCAAAGGGTTGTCTGAACCAAGTGATACAAATTTTTAATCTCCAAATAGCCTTTTTTGTTTCCATTTGACAATTTCCCAGTTGCATTTCTTCAGGTGCATTTCTTAAAAGAAAAGTCATTTGGTCTTACCAACCAACTACATGGCAAAGGACCAGGTTACTTGACAGGCCATTGTCTCTCCAAAACATCTGCCCATCCCACATTCCCACATGGATGGCATGCTTCAGGTTACTTCATTTAGATCTTTTCATCTTATAGGACTGAGGTAAGAGGTAAAGTTTTCCCCTTCAGTTGTGTCTGACTCTAAGCAGTGGTGGGATTCAAATATGTGAACAACCGGTTCTCTACATGGATGCCACTTCCAGAAGTCCATTCTGGGCCTGGGCAACAAAAAATTAGCTACTGGTTCTGCTGAATGGGAGCGAACTGGCTGAATCCCACCACTGACTCTAGGGCACGGTGCTCATCTCTGTTTCTTGGCCAAAGGAACCAGCATTGTCCAAAGACTATTTCCTTGGTCATGCGGCCAGCATTGTTATATACCAAAGGTGCAGAGCGCTATTACCTTCCCACCAAAGTGGTACCTATTAATCTACTTGCATTTGCATGCTTTTGAGCTGCTAGGTGGGAAGCATGCCTTTTTTTTGAGGTTGCCCCTACTCTCTGGAACAACCTGTCTCTCACCTACCCCTGATATAGGAGTGCCCCAAATCATCTCACTTTTCGGAAAGTCATTAAAGCCTGCTTGTTCCCACAGACATTACGTGGTGGTTGAGAAGGCATCCCCTTGTGATTGTTTCATTATATGCTTGGTTGCCATTTTATATTTATATATTAGATTTCTTTATTGTTATATGTCCTGTCTCCCAAAGTTATTCTCACAGCCCATTAATTCAGTGGAAACAATTCATTAAGTAATATTCATGGTTTTATTGTTCCTATTATTTCTGGAGGTTTTCAAACAATGGGACCCAGCCTGAAACAATTATCAGGGGAAGGATGGGAGAGGGTTTTAAAGACTAAGTCGAGGTGCTGCCAAAATTCACTTTGGGCTTTCCACTCTGCTTTGCCTGTGGACCTTTCCCATGCAATACAAAGATAGGTTTTAACAATGTGCCTAAACTGGTGGTGGGGTTCAGCCAGTTTGCACCAGTTTGGCAGAACCGGTAGCAAATTTTTTGTTGCCCAGAATGGACTTCTGGAAGGAGCATCCACACAGAGAACCGATTGTTTATATATTTAAATTCCATCACTGACCTAAACTACCTGCGTAAGTTTGTGGTTCCACCAAGTTAGAAAAACTGTGTGACACATAAAGTGCAATTATTACAAGTTTATTTTATTTTATTTTATAATTTTTATTTTTGTTCAGTTGAAATCACCAGTTTTCTTCATGGGGTGTGTCACATAGATTCATACTATATCAATTCAGGAGGTTGTAGGTAACACTGATTTCCAATTTATGGTCTGGAGACCTCTATCTCTATAAATAGTCTATAAATATACTCAGGTACAGATAGTGGCCATTAGAAGTTACAATGGCACTGGAAAAAGTGACTTATGACCATTTTTCACATTTACGATGGTTACAGCAGCCCCATGGTCACGTGATCAAAATTCAGATGCGTCACAACTAGCTCATATTTTTGATGGTTGCAGTGACCCAGAGTCATGTGATTCCCCTTTTGCAACATTCTGACAAGCAAATGGAGTAGATAGACTCACTTTACAACTCTGTCACTGACTTAAAACTGCAATGATTTACTTAACAATTGGGGCAAGAAAGGTTGTAAAAAAACCTTACTTAACATCTGTCTTGCTTAGCAACAGAAATGGTGGGCTCAGCTGTGGTCATAAATTGAAGACTACCTGTACTTCAAAGAATATAATGCCCAAATCTTAAGAATGCCCAAGATTTTGACATTCTTCCTCCAAATCTCATAAAATGTGGCAATTTCAACATGGTAGCTATTTTTTTAATAAAGTTTTTGTTTAATTTTGGATCGATTAGGCAAAAGTTTTGCACAGTTCTGCATCTCTGTAGGAAAAAAAATGAAAAGCACTTGTTTAGGAAGGACATGGAAATATATATATGTGTAAAGGGCCTGTCTGTCCTTGTCAACACATTAAACATGAGTCAGAATATGATGCCGTTGCTAAAAAGGGAAAAGCAGGGAAAAGCTATATTAACAAGAATACAGGGGCATAATTATTATACTCTACTACTCTGTCTTGGTCTGACCCTACTTGGCATGACATATACAGTTTATGTCATGGGCATCAAAATTAAAAAGACAATGACAAAATGACAAAATGGAGAGAGAGTGCAGAGTACAGCTTTCAGGATGACAAGATAGCTAGAGGCCAAGACCTATGAGGAATGGCTGAAGTTTGGGGTATGTTTAGATTCTGGAAGAGATTAGTCAAGTGACCTTGGGCCATTTTGTCTTCCTTGGGTCTATGACAATTCACCATGGCCAACCCACCATGGCCAACTCATCATGGCCAACATGCTGCGGGACAACTCGCCACAACCGACTCGCCACAGGACAACTTGTTGCTGGACAAAAGTTACTCTAATAACAAAGAAATGGTGGAATAGAATCATTAAAGAAAGGATGCAGAATGAAGGACAGAATGAAATGTGATTGACAAAAATTAAAATAATGTTTTATTTATTTTAAATAATTAAATAGAATTGTTAAATTGTTCTGCAGAGAGTTGTCCCATGGCAAGTTGGCTGTGGCAAGTTGACCTGCGGAAAGTTGGCCATGGCAAGTTAGCCATGACGAGTTGGCCGCAGTGAGTTGGCTGTGGCAAGTTGTCCCATTCCTTTCTTCCTCACCTCTAGGAAGATGGTAGTGGCAAACAATATCTGAAATCTTGCTAAGAAAACTGCAAGGATTTAATCCAGGCAGTTGCCAGAAATCAGCACCGATTCAAAGATGCGTGGGTATGCGTGTGTGAGCATGCATGTGTGCAGGCATGTGCACACTTGCCTCCTACACACATTACAAAGTTAAGCTCCTGTGATAAATATCTCATAGTTCAGAAGTTGGAAATGGAAAATAATAGGAGCAAGAAGAAGAAATTAGGGTGACTAATATAAAAAAATTACATTCATTTTTGTGGGCATTTCTATATGGTATTATACTACTGGGCGAAAAGGTTTTCAAGAAAAGAGGGTTCAGAGAAGAATGAAGAAAAGTCATTCAACAATTTCCCGTTTTAATGTTCTTACTAAGCAACAATTCCTTGTTTACACTGGATGGGTTCATATAATATGCCAACTCAAAACCAAAAAAATCACATTATGGCTCAGTAAGATCTGTAAGCCAGATCATTCTGTTCCTTCCCACACAACAGCTAGAACAAATTACTCTTCCCCAAAGCTCTGAAAAGAGGGTTTTTGTGATGGGGCTGAGGAGAGGCATGTTAGCCATGCCTATTTTACGGACATGTTACCACAAACATGTGACATCTGCACCAGCATGAAGTTTTTATAATGTGACCTTTTACACTGTTGTCAGTGGTCCCATAGTTCACTGTAACACCAGTGTAGATCAGTCTGGAAAAAAACAGATATATTGAAACGACACCAGCCCTGAAGGAACGATGCTGCAGTCTTCCAGGGAACAATTTGGGTAGTACATTTAGCCCTCTCTGTGTTTAAAAATGAATTGTGGTGGCTTGCTTTCCTCCATCTCTCTTCTGAGGCTAGGGAAATGTAGGTTGAAGATTTCAGGGGAAAATATCAAGAAAATTCAGAGAAATTTATGTTTTCCTTTTCCTCTAGGCCCTTGTTTTATTTTTCCTGCATATGCTCAAAGACTCTTCCCCAAGGGTTCCCAGATCTCATTAAGTATTCATCCCTTACAGTGCTCTACTTTAACAACATGGGGGTCCTTTCAGTTAGCAACTTTAAAAGAAAAAGCATTTGAGATGTTTACTCTCTAGTCACAGGGATAAACTGTGCTCAGCCTATGAAGTTCTAAAGAGAATCCTTAGGGAAGTAAACCTGATGATGCCTTGAAACAGTGCTCCGTAAAATATTTATCTTTTTTTTGGGCTGTATTTTTCTGTCTGAGTTGCCTCTGGATGCTCACCTGTCAATCATGCCCTAGGATAGTGTTTCTCAACCTTGGCAACTTTAATATGCATGAATTTCTTCAGTATGTTGGCTGGGGAGTTCTGGGACTTGAAGTCCACAATTCTCAAAATTTCAAAATTGAGAAACACTGCTCTAGGAGATTCTGCACTGAGCAGGGGATATACAAGGCCTGTCAAATATACTGTACGGGCAAAATATTTGGTATGACAAAGGTGTTATATACAGTACTTGCCATTGAGCGAAGTGAGTCAAGAATTCCAAGTGCAGCAAAATATTTTCCTGTACTTTCATTCAAGCCCTAAGGAAGACAAGCTTGTAAGGTATTCCATGTCAGCCCCCATCTCCCTGATGTTCCAGCTTCATTCCCACTCATGATCACCATAGCATGTTTATGAAAAATTATTTTGCATCCCTTTGGGATTTTGTTCTCTAAATATATTTTTTGCCACAACTTCTGCAGACACCGGAATTCCTCTAAGCATGCAAATGTTTACATAACAGCCATTGCAAGATAGAGAGCTGATATAAAATCAATTCCTAAATAAACAGTGGTTAGGAGCATTATCTTACTTAGTTGGCTATACGGATGCCTGAATCTTACAATATGGGAAATCCAGCAAGAGGCAGAGATTCTAAATACCGGTAGCTCTTTATTGGCTGGTAAAATTCCTTCAGAAGTATAAGGTTGGTTTGAATTTGACAGTGCTCCTAGAAGAATTGGCATACACTTCCACAGATAACCAGAAAGTCTATTAAAAGGGCTGTACCAAACTTCATGAAGCCCCAATTGCTTTGATGTGAATAACATCCTCCAATAGCTTACACAACGTATTGTATAATCTATATTCATAATGGAGACTGAAAGAAATATAGTAAAAGGAGAGCTTTCTGAAAATTTTTATTTTTTTAAAACATACAATCATTTATAAAAATACAATAAAATTTTAAAATAGAGAACCCCCCCCTTACCCTCCCTCCCACCCCCACCCCCCCTCCCTTCACTTCCCAGAGCAGAATACAGGGTTAAGAAAAAAAAAGAAAAAGAAAATTATAATAATTAAAAAAAAAAAAAAAAAGAGAAAGAAAAAAAATATCATAATTAACCTTTAACTCCATAACTTATAAAACAATTCTCTATAATATTTGATATTCATTCATAAAATAAATAAAACTTTTTAATTCCATATTTTTTCTGAATATAATCTATCCACCTTCCCCATACAGTAATATATCTTTCTTGTGTATGATCCTTTAAATAAGCAGAAATTTTTGCCATTTCTGCAAAACTAGATACTTTAAATATCCATTCTTCTAAAGTAGGCAAAGAATCTTTCTTCCAATATAGACCTACTAGTAACCTTGCTGCAGTTAATAAATTCAACATCAAAGTAGTTTCTTTTTCATTTAAGTCAACAAAAATACCAAGTAAAAATAGTTGAGGAGTAAACTTTATCTTCTTTCTAAAAATCTTTTGAATGTTCCACCAAATCATAATCCAAAAAGCCTTTACTTTTTTACAATTCCACCAAATATGAAAGTATGTCGCATCATTATTGCCACATCTCCAACATTTGGGCTGTATGTTGGAATACATACAAGATAATTTTTTAGGATCTAAATGCCATCTATAAAACATTTTATAAAAATTTTCTCTCAAATTTTGAGCTTGTGTAAATTTAACATTTCTTATCCAAATTATCTCCCATAAATCCAATGAGATCGGCTCCTGTATATTCTGAGCCCATTTAATCATACAATCTTTAACCAATTCTGTTTCCGAATCTAACTCTAATAAAACATTATATATTCTTTTTATATGAGCCGGACCTTGGTTTTTAATCTGAATAACCAATTGTCTATCTTCTAGTGTTATTCCCTCTTTCTTGTCTACAGTCCATCTATCCATTATTTGTAAATATTGAAACCATGACTGTAGAATATTTTGCTGCCTTAATACATCTAGGGATTTCAAATGCCAATTCGAACCAGAACAAATTAACAATTCTTTATATGAAATTTTATCAAAATTTGTCCCCTTAGAGGTTCCCTCAATTGCATGTCTGGGAATCCCCCAGATAGGTATTTTATAATTTAATCTATAATAATACTTCTTCCAAACACGAAGTAAGGCATTCCTCAAAATATGTGATTTAAAAGTCCGATCAACTTTCTTATTAAAAATTAAATATGCATGCCAACCATATATTAAATCCCAACCTTCCAAAAAAAGAATATCCATATTTGTTAAATTAAGCCAATCACTTAACCAAGTTAGGGCGGCTGCATCATAATATAATTTCAAATTGGGTGCCTTAAGTCCCCCTCTTTCTCGAGCATCCTGTAATATCTTAAATTTAACCCTTGGTTTCTTCCCGGCCCATATAAAATTATTGATACCCTTTTGCCATTCCTCCAAATTTGCCTCTTTTTTAAGAATAGGTATCATCTGAAACAAAAAAAGAAACTTTGGTAGAACATTCATTTTTACAGCTGAAATTCTCCCCAACAATGACAATTGCAATTTTTTCCAATCTATTAAATCCTTTTGGACTTTTGCCCATAGTGGTTCATAATTGTTCTTGTACAATTTTCCATTTGAAGCAGTTAGATATACTCCCAAGTATTTAACCTTTTTTACCATCTGAAAACCTGTGGCTTTAATCAAACTTTCCCTTTCTTTAACTGACATATTCTTAGATAATATCTTAGTCTTATAATTATTAACTTTAAAACCAGAAACATTCCCATACTGTGTTATAAGTTCTAATAAACCATCAATCGCCTGATTCGGCTGTTCCAAAATTAAAACCAAATCATCCGCAAATGCCCGCAATTTATACTCATTCTTCCTTATCTTTACACCCTTAACTAACTTCGATTCCCGAATCTGAATCAATAAAATTTCCAATGTTAAAACAAATAACAATGGGGATAATGGACATCCTTGTCTTGTCCCTTTTTGAATATTGAAATTCTCAGTCAATCCCCCATTTACAACAATTTGTGCAGATTGCTGCTGATATATAGCTTTAAGTGCATGTAAAAAATTATCCCCAAAATTCATTTTCTCTACCAAAGAAAATAAAAATTGCCAGTCCAATTGATCAAAAGCTTTTTCAGCGTCCAAAAAGATAAAAGCCACAGGAATCTGATTATTCTTATCCAAGTACTCAATTAAGTTAATAATTTGTCTAACATTATGTTTCATATATCTCCCTGTTATAAATCCTGCTTGATCACTATGAATCAAGTCTTTCATAACCTGCATTAATCTATTTGCCAAAATTTTTGTAAAGATCTTATAATCAACATTCAATAATGAAATTGGCCTATAATTCTTAGGCTCTGTAAGATCCTGATCTTCCTTCGGAATCAGTGATATAAAAGCTCTTTTCCAAGAAGGAGGAACTTGCATACCCAACAAAATACTATTAAAGAGTTCCTTTAGTGGCTCTATCATTTCTTCAGATAAAATCTTATAATACCTAGAAGTCAGTCCATCTGTTCCAGGAGACTTTCCAACCTTTAACTGCTTAATAGCTAAGCCAATTTCCTCCACAGTAATTAAACTATTCATCCCATTTTGTTGTTCCTCTGAAAGTCTAGGAAAATGTACTGATTGTAAATATTTATCTATATCCAAACCCCTTATATTATCACTTGAATATAATTTTGTGTAAAAGTCCAAAAAGCTTTTTTTAATCAAATCTTGCTGAAAAACCTCAGTACCTTTATATTTTACTTTCTCTATAATTCTAGCTTTCTGTTAATAGAAAGTCTATTAAAAGGGCTGTACCAAACTTCATGAAGCCCCAATTGCTTTGATGTGAATAACATCCTCCAATAGCTTACACAACGTATTGTATAATCTATATTCATAATGGAGACTGAAAGAAATATAGTAAAAGGAGAGCTTTCTGGATCCAAATACCTTGGGCAGGGTATCAAGCACCAGGGAAATCAGGAGATCCAAGAAGTTCAAATGGGTATAAAAATGTATTGTAAGCTTAAGCTCTTTACAAGAATCTGAACTACTAACAGCCAGAGGAAATTGGTTGTAGATAAGGGCAGAAGGAATTCAAGGTGGGCTCTCTTGTGGGCATAAAGGGATTCATGACTGATGAGGTGTTTGACACTCCCCCCCCAGGCTCAGCCTGATCATCTTCTAGATCTGGGCTGTTAAAGGTTTTGTTGTTGTTGTTTTTCTAGATAATACTCGATGCATCTGAAGAATAAAGCTTAATCCTTCAAAACTTAAGCAAGAGAAGTACATTTGTTCATCTTTGCCATAAGAATGTTTATGGTTTTGCAGAAATACATTGACATAGCTATTCCTATGGAAATGTTTCAGAGGATATTCGATGCTACAAGATTAGGAATTTATCCCTATCCTTGCCTTAAGGTTTTTTCTCTTTGGAAAATATAACAGGGACATTCAGATTATTCTGAAAACACCAAGCTTTGTCTGTTTTCAGAAGCTAAGCGTGGTTAGACCTGGTTAGTACTTGGAAGGGAGGCAAAAAAGAAAGCCCAAGATAGTTTATATATAACTGAATTAATACTAATACGATGTTTGAATATGATTTTCCTGTATGTTGAATAGGTACTTTATAAGAGGCAATCCTTGATTTATTAAGACAGCTACTATACATTTACTTCAATTATTCAGAAACCTCATGAAAAATGTTGGAAGGTCAATACCTTTGGTTAACCACTCAGTGAAGAAGTATTTAAAGTTTACACATGGCTAAAGTGTCCTGCACTTAGCCAGTTGCCTGCATTTCTCATGAATACTGTAAATCAGCTCATTCAATTTAACTATTCAAGTTCTATATTAGCTATTCAAAGATAATTTGTCTCTATCCTGCTACGTAGATTTTCTTTTACTTATTTATTTATAGCCTCAGCAGGAGAATCTTATCACTGCCTTTTCAAAAGTAATTCCAATTGAACTGAATGGAGCTTATTTCAAGATATGTCAATAAGAAATTGTAGAGATGCATCAGGACTGCTGGTGATATTTTTATTGAATATTTGCTCACCTCAGTGCAAATATTGGAAGCAGCCATTGGACAAATAGCGAAGAGATTTGGGGAAGCCTTCTACTTCTTCAAATCTCTATGGGATAGCATTTGCTTTCCTTAAATTTCCCAAGAGCTACGGTTCATGCAACTGGTATATTAAGTTGCCTCCGAGTTATTTTATTGTCTTAAGACACAAATCTTGTTGAATGCAAAGGTCAATAGTTTTATTTTATTCTTTCCTGCTTGTATGGTGGCCATATAAACTTGGCATTTTTAGGAATAGAATGAGAAATCTCTTCATTAAGAATACTCTCTTTGGTGTTACGGGCAACTCTATTTTTTAAAACTTGATGAAAATGATTTTTCAAATTTATATTTGTAGGAGGGAAAGTCATTATACAGTCTCAAAAACTCCTCTAAATTAGGTTTGTAAAGCACACACATTCTTTTCCTAGTAAACCTAGTTGCTTTGTGTCCAAAGGTTTTCTCTATATGCTCAGAAGCATTCAGATTGAGAGTCTGAGCATAAATAATGTCATGTATCAGGATATTTGTCCAGCTCTGTCATGGGGGAGGTTCCTTAGTATATGTTTATTGGCTAACCACTGCACTCAAATGTTGCTCCAGTAACAAGCCAGTGGCAAAGTCAAAATGCCAGATATTTTTTTTTTAAATTAAAAAGGCTTTGTTAGGCATTAGCTTTATTGTTTCAGGAAAAGCAGTGGATTTTTGAACGTGTATACTCATCTAAAGCCTTGTAATTTGTACCGTCTTTTTTTAATGAATTAACTTAGTGGAAGGAACACAATAATAGCACAACAAATGTTATCATTTTTTTTAAACAGTCCAAGGATGGTTGTGTGCAAATTCTTAGTGTAAAATATTGATTGTACAGTTAAAAGCATGGCTCTATTAATAATAAGACAAAATCATGTTGCCCCATGTTCTTGCTGAGCGCAGTATTTGAAACTGTAGATTATATACATCCATCACTTCGCCCTGTATTGAAAACTCTTATCTTCACCAGAGCTAGGAATATGAATTGCTGAGCTCTACATTCTGGGATCATATATGTGAGTAGTCAGTTATATTTCTACAGAGATTACCTTAGAGACGTAAACTTTCAAATTGTCCATATTAATATCTCCTTGCTTCGTTGAATCCAATTTATTTGATCCATGCAGTAATCTGTTAAACATGGTTAGGTTAAGGATTTAAACTCTTCTACAAGAAGTAGTTTAAAAATGTCTCTTGTCACCAATAAGGATTCAATTAAAATAAAAGACTTTGATTTCAGAGAACAATATAAATTAGCAAGCTCCATGGTTGATAGCTTGATGTTACTGCATAGAATTCCCTCAAAATACTTTTATATCACTTCCAAAAAGGGAAAAAATCAGAAATCTGGAAACTTAATCTTAAAATTTATCACCATCATCATCATCATCATCATCATCATCATCATCATCATCATCCTTCTACCCAAGGCAAGACAGACACTATTGAGCTTATTCATATCTACAATAGCAGCCAAGGAACTCTTAGGACTGCAACATTTTGCTTCTTCTTTTTCAGTTTATCCTGTTTATATCCTAGGATGAAAATTCATTACAATGCATATATTCTTTTCACTACTGTCCCCTTTCTCTCCTGTACATAATATAGCAGAAATGCCATCTCTAACCTCACTTGGGAAGCTTTCAATGCTTACATAATATTTTATAGGGAGGTGGATTTCTCCTCTTAAACATTCTGCATTGTGAAATTTAGGCTTTCACTTGGAGATCATGTGCAAGTACAAAATGTAAGTAATACAATATAAAAACAAATTTCTGAAATGCACTATTTATGACAAAAAGAAGAAATAAAATTAGGCCGCCTGCCTTGTTTTCTGCTGGCATAATGCAATGGC
The DNA here is from genome assembly GCF_016545835.1 of Crotalus tigris. Classification (NCBI taxonomy): domain Eukaryota; kingdom Metazoa; phylum Chordata; class Lepidosauria; order Squamata; family Viperidae; genus Crotalus; species Crotalus tigris. Next base: position 163,195 of record NW_024096625.1, on the reverse strand, counting down.
TTTTTTCCAAATGTTATTTTTGTGATATATCTGAAGAATAAGCACAAGATGAAATGAAAGGGACTTTTGCATTCCAGGTCAGCTTCGTTATCTAATGTAATTCTATGGGAGCTAGCTGTATGACCTTTAATACATATTATCCCCATCATACATAAACTCCTCAAAGAATAATATGTCTTGTGAGAGAGGAAAATAAATAAAGTTTGAAAGAAAAATAGTACAGTAAATAAGGGGAATATAAATGAAATCGCAAAGGGGGCATAAAATTGTCTCTTTTCTGGGGAATGTGCAGTATTTCTCTATACTGAGAAATAAGAGTTGCAGTACATGAAAAACATACTGCTGGATTGATGTGCATTGGGTTCTTTTGTCAAAAAGATTCCTCAACACTACTAATTCAATCTGATAACCACACTTGTCACATCAATGATTCCATTATTCAATTTGGAAATAAAAGAATAAGGAAAGAATTAAGAGGAAAGCCTAGAAAGCGGTACTGTACATTCTTGCATTTATTTATTAATTAAATATTATACTGCCATCTACTGAGGTTGGAACAAAATGCGTTCAAGAATCTTTGAGAAAAAAAGTCTAGCTAATTGTGAGGTCCATTCTTTTGGGAATAGTTCATAATCAAAATGAAATTGTGGTTTGGCATATTGTAATAACTCATGTTCAGGATTTTGGTTTTAGGAACCTGTTAAATGTCACCCTAAGGATAGTACTCTGTGTACAGTATTTGTTTGTATGTGATGCTTCTAAATCAGCAGCAAGCTCTCTTGATGGGAATAGCTTTATCTTCAATTTCATAACAGCCAAAGGTTCAGTAAACTGCCGACAAACCCCATATTTGAATCTAAAACAGCATTTTTCAAACTTGGCAACTTTAAGATATGTGACTTCAATTTCAAGTATTCTCTAGCCCACATGCTGGCTAGGAAATTCTGCAGGTTGAAGTCCACACATCTTAAAGTTGCTAAGTTTGAAAACAACTAATCTAAAATGGTTGCCAGGAAATCTGTATGCCACTTGACTGCTAGCAGCAAATGGAGTGCTAAGCTTTGCAAAATGACTGTCTAAGCCAGGGTAGGCAACCTTGGCTCTTTTATGACTCATGGACTTCAACTCCCAGAATTCCTGAGCCAGCACACCTGACTCAGGAATTCTAAGAGTTGAAGTCCATGAGTCAAGAAAGAGCCAAGGTTGCCTACCCCTGGTCTAAGCTATTATACATACCACACGAGACTTTTCAACACAGGCTCAAAACCTGTCCACCAAGGAATTTATGGTACCTACAAGTATAAGGAAGTGGGGACACCCTTGTTAGTTTTGTCCTATGCTGTTCTTCGTGGCTCTTTTAATCCGTTTAATATCTTCCTGTATAGCTAAAAATGAAAGGTGATTTTAATTGCATTCAATAGAACATCAGTAGATATTTAGTTCATACAGAAAATTTAGAAGACCAGCCTATCTACTGAGGGCTCTTAAGCATTCGGAAAAGTCATACATGTGAAGAAGACAGTTGTATCATTCCCTTACAGAAAAAGACTACTCTGTATTGCAAGTTTATTTAATGATATGAAACTGAACTTTATTCTGGTATTTTCTACTTTGCTCAGGAGTGTTAATTTGATTTTCTCCATCATAACGGCCCTCTGAGATTAGGAATAACAAAAAAGGAATCACCCAGTTTATTTCATGAATAGGATTGTGTACAGGTCTCTGTGGTTCATGCCAGACATTGTCTTTACAGAGAATCATCAGTTGTAGCTTTAGTTACCTGTATAATGTAGAACTACTTCCTGGTGGTTCAAAGAGCTGATAATCAAACGGATAATGGCAGGACCATATTGTAATAATTGATATAGACTTCTTTGAGACAAGAAGAAGGGTTGGGATAGTCAAAAGATCCCAGCAAGTCAATGACAACTAATTACCTAGTGCCATTAACAAACTAAGAGACACCACAACATGTCAGTTAAAGGCAAGGGAATCAATACACACTGGTATCTTTTTTTTTGTGACATTCATGATTAGTGTTACCTTGGGGTTTTGTTGTTGTTGTTGTTGTTGTTGTTACTGTTGTTTTTGTTTTGAGTCAAGTCAGCCAATTTAAGCCTAATCACCTAAAAGAGCATTTGGTTCTGCTGTTCTGCTTGGAAGCTTAGAGATGTGAAATAAATAAAGTTATGAAAACTGAGAGATCATTATTTCTTTGCTTGTTTTATTTGTTAGAAAGCAATTCTGTTTTTCCTCTAAAGAATTCAAGGTGTACATAGGCCACAAAGTAATGACTGGCTCAGCATAATTGAATGAACTTTCATGACTGAAGCTAGAATTGGATGTTGACTTTCCCAAATTTAATTTAATAATGTAACCACAATACTGCTGTGACTGTCATTAAGCAACACAAATATGCCAGATTCTATATATAGTATGCTTAGAAACTAAATTTAATTCATCAATTGTTTTTGGTTTTCATTTTGAAACCAAAGGCATCTGAAAAATAAACCATGTGAGAAATTAATTACTCCTTTATTTTTATAAACCAGAAAACATAAAAAGATGAAGAAACCGTACCAAATGCATAAGCTTACATATTGAGTTTTGATATATGGCTAAGGAATCTCATATATTGTCTACTGCATTTTTATACAATTAATACATATCTCCTTAGTTTTTAATATGATTAGATTTAAATGAAGATTATGTTACAGCTTGTAAAAAAATAAATAAGGATTTGTCTCAGTGGAAGAGCACTTCATATAGGATACTGAACATAATAGTTAGATAATCTCTATTCCAAAATAGAAATTCCAGAAAATGTAATAGATTCTGAGGAAAAAATGTTAAGGCATCAAAACTCAAATAAAAAAAAATGTTTGCTATATCTATCTTTTTCACTAGAATGATTAGGTTATTTGCTCATCTAAAAATATATCACTGTGCTATTTGTTTTCTTTGCTATAGGACAATTATATAAAATAATGGGCACCAATGAAAAACATTTTAAAAGAATCAAAGTATTTGATTGTGGGATTTTTTTTTTTTTAGGAAAAAGTGGATGTAGAAAAATTGTGTTTTCAATATGAATCTCATAGGATAAATTAAATTAGATATTGTTTCTTTGACTCTACTGCTAGCTTGTCCATTATTTTATAAGTGAAGGTTAATATATTCTAAATTTGATCAAAGAAAATAATTTTGGACTTTAAAAGACTTTTAGGAAAAATTTGTCTCCAAATCCAAAAGAGCAGTAGAAATTTATTTAAACTATAATTTAGATTGGGTGCAAAGAGGCAACTGAATCTTTATTTATACAACACCCTGAAATAAAACAAACAAACAAATCTTACTCTTGTTCTTTAATGCCTTTTAATAAATAATAAATATTTATTTTATAAGAGTCAAGGGTACTGGTAAAATTATATAGATTGAAATACATAATATGGAAGAGTTAAAGGCAGTATGAAAACAGCCTAGGGACTAAAACGAGAGGAAAAACCAAGTTTTTCATTCTGGGGAAAAGAAAGCCTAATTTTCATTATCAGCAAAGATAGAAGAAATTCATCTTATTACAGTACAGGAATAGCATTAATTTTGGGGCTGCAATCTCATATGTGGAAGTGAGTTCTCACTGATTTTGATGGAGATTGAAGAGTACTTATGATTAGTCATACTTAATTGTATTACAGTTTTATTCAAGCTATAGCTAAATTTATAATTCTAAGCAATTAAGAGTTCTGTATTTAAGAGTACTGAATATATTTTCCTGAAAAAAGTCAGACTTTTGGTGTGTAGGTTCTTTGAAATCTAGTGAAATCCACCACCACATTTCTATTGCCTATCATTTCAACATTTTTTTTCTGAATTCAGTCTATAACTCTTAATAGAAAAAGCAAAACAAACTGAAATACAAATACTGTCTAGAGATAGCATATCTTTGACTTTCTGGATACAGCTGAATTACAGCCCATAACACCCCAAATTAACATTACCAGTGGGGATAAGTATTGGGAATTGTAGTTCAACAGGACCACACAATCCCTTCCCAGCTGCATACTATTATCTCATCTTGAAATAAATCCAGCCAGCATGAACTGGAATGAGTAACCCACAGGGTGGTAAAGAATTTTATGAATGGCTTAGTGGACTTGATTGTTTCCTTCATTCATAGTTTCCATTGTTGGGAGCTAAAGGAACCAGAGCACAATGAAACACTTTCTTGGCTTCATTAGAGAGGCAACAGAAGCATGCATACAGAACAAAGAATATGGTAACTGGTTATGCAAATTATTCTATCTTCATTTGTTATCTATTCCTGATTTTAGAATGGATGCTATCTATCTTCCAGGTTCTGAATCTTCTCTGGAATGTTGGAGCAGAATATGGAGGGATGGATAGGTCATATGGAGAAACAAAAGGTGAAGGAAATTAAAAATGTGGGAAGCCAAACTTCTAACAAGAATCCTTGTGTGTGATAGAGCCATTCATTTATTTATTATCTGCCAGAGATTTACTTTATCCCTATCAGAGAGAAATAAGTAATAAAATGCTCATTATCATTTCCTTTTTTGCCCCTTTACTCTCTCCATTCTGAAATGAAAGGTAAATATCAAGATTTGGGCACATCCTTTGCAATCTGACTTCTTCTGTGCCATATGTTTGCAATTCAAGTAGCTCTTCCTTAAAAAGCCTAATAAAAGTTACTGAGAGATAATGTGGGAGTTAGTAATAAGGATCAGTTTTAAATTTCTCAATAGTAATAGTAGTATTCTTCACTTGGATAGTTTAATAGAGATTTTACTATTCTGAAGAGGCATCTGTTGTTGATACTTCATGCATAATGCCAAGAAAAGATCCCGCATTACTAATAACCATTTTCCAAATCGGAAAAGGCATTTCTTTCCCTTTTTAAAGATTTGCTTAATGTGATCATAGAATTGGGAATGGCCTTCTGGTCCATCAAGTTTGACCCTACTTCAGTGCAGGAATCTAAGGTAACAATTATGTTAGAGGCATCGCTATTTCACTATCAGGAGTCATTTTGAACTGAGTTGGGTTAAAAGAGTAATTTGAGCCAAAATGGTACTTTGGTTTGAGAAGTTCTGTGATGCCTCAGTCAAAGCACTGAACTCATGTTGCTTTGGTCTTCTAAAAGTGCTAGAAGGAACTTCGAGCAACCGCTTTGATGTGACATGGCCTTGCTGAACTTTTAAGAAAGCAGAGGATGCCTTGAGGCTTCGTAGAACAGTCTGAGAGAAATGATTTGTTTCAGGCTTTGATCAAGGAGAAGGTATTACAAAGTCCATCAACAAAAGAATTCCTGCTCACCCTTTGCTTCAAAATATCCAGTAAAGGAATAATTACTATCTCCCTTTGGTAACTGGTTTCATTTCTTACTATTAGGAAATTCTCTTAACATTTGATCAGAACTAGACTCTGCATAATTTAAGACCATTCTTTCATGTTCTGCACTGTGGGTTAATACAGAAGAGGTCAAAGTTTTCTTCTTGTGTACTTGAAGAGTACTGTCATATACCCATTCAGTCATCTTGTCTCAAGGCTAAAGACTGCCAGACCAATCAGTCTTTGAAACAGTTGCAAGGTTTGTAGGCTGATAATAATCCTTATTGCCATCTTCTCTAGCTGCCCAGGGATACCTATATTACCTGAGATTAAGTCAGACCAATACATGAATAAATGATGCTGTAACCAAGGCAAGTACCCCTATCTTTCTTAGAATAGAATAATGCTGGAAGGGACATTGGAAGTCTTCTAGTCCAGCCCCCTGCTCAAATAGGAGAACCTATACCATTTCAGACAAGTGACTGTCTAGTCTCTTCCTAAAAATCTCCAGTGGTGGATTGCCTACGATTTTTTAAGGCAAGCTGTTCCACTGATTAATTGTCCTCACTGTTAGGAAGTTTTTCCTTAATTCCAAATTGCTTCTCTCTTTGATCAGTTTCCAACCATTGTTTCTTGTGCTGCCATTTGATCCTTTGAAGAATAATTTGACCCCCTTTTCTTTGTGGCAGCCCCTCAAATACTGGAATACTGCTATCATGTCACCCCTATTTCTTCTTTTCTTTAGACTAGCCAAACCCAAGTCCTGCAGCCATTCTCCAGGCCTTTGACCATCTTAGTTGCTCTTCTCTGAATTTTCCAAAATCTCAACATCTTTTTTGTTGTACGGCCAAAATTGGTTGCAGTATTCAAAGTGTGGTCTTACTAGGGTTTTATAAAGTGGTACAATATTTGGCACGATCTTGATTCTATGCCTCTGTTTATACAACCAAGGATTTTTTGGCTGCTGCTGCACACTGCTGGCTCATATTCAAGTGATCATCTACTAGGACGCCAAGGTCCCTCTCACAATTACTGTTTATGAGACAGGTCTCACCTAATCTGTACTTATACATTTGATTTTTCCTGCCTAAATGTAAAACTTTGCTTTTCTCCACATTAAAACTAATTTTATTGGATAGGGCCCATTGTTCAAGTTTGTCAAGATCTTTTTGGATCCTGAGCTTGACTTCTGGGGTGTTGGCTATTACTGCCAGTTTAGTGTCATCTGCAAATTTGATGAATACCCCTTCTATTCCCTCTTCTAAGTCATTTATGAAGATATTGAAGACTACTGGGCCTAAGACGGAGCCTTGTGGTACTCCACTGCTTACGTCTCTCCATGTGGATGTAGTTCCATTGAGGACTACTTTTTGAGTATGGTTTGTCAGCTGGCTACAAATCCATTTGGTGGTGATGTTGTCTATTCTACCTTTTTCTAGCTTACCAAGAAATAGATTGTGGTCTACTTTGTCAAATGCCTTACTGAAATCTAAGCATACGATGTCCACAGCATTTCACTAGTCTACTAATTTATGCTGGCACATTTGATATTTAACCTTGTATCATCTGCAAATATGATAATTATCCTTTCATCTCTTTATTCAAACCTTTAATGAAATTATTCTAGAGTAGAGGACTTAGCTCAAAGCCTACAGTACCCACTAAGTATTTCCCTCCAATTCATTGAGAAACCCTTGATGATTGTTCTTTGAGTATAGTTTTGGGTCCAGGAAAAGATCTAATAGTTTTGCCTTCCAACCACACTTAATTACTATATCTTGCTAATCCAAGGTATAATATCCTACCACATTTCTGTTAGGCCTATTTGCTTTTGGTTCAAGACTCAGACATTGAGAGTTGAATTTACCTGAAATTGAATTTTGAGTCAGTGTTCTTCCTGATTTTTCACTGGGTAATTTAATAAGTCCTAGTTTAATTTTTCTCTCATGTACTTCCGCAGTGCAGTTATAGCCAGTTATCCAGAAATCTCAGACCATACAGCCAGGAGCAAAATCTCTCCCACTGAAATACTTTCCATAGCCACTCATTCAGTTGTAGAATACTTTCTCTTTTGTTTCTCTGGAGTGAAAAGATAGATTAAAATACCACCTGAATCTCCAGATTATTTAGCTTCTCTTTTAAACCTTTGAACCTTCAAATTTGCATCTGATCCTAGTAATGTCACTTATTCCCTTCTGAATAACCAGGACAGAATGATAACTATTCTGTCACATCCCTAATTTGTATCCCTGGGAGACTGCATATTTTATAAAGGAATGGGTCCTGCTGGCAGATAGTGCTTTTTTATTCCTTGTAGAAGACATCATCAACTGCTACAATTTTCCTCCTGCAAGAGATATTTATGCTTTTTTTCTGTGTAAAGGGCTCCAGCTTTCCAGTTCCTATACAGCTAGATCTAATGTGGCTTCTTTGTGATATATTGTTTTGGTATTGCTGTACTCCACTGGTGTGCTTCTTTTTCATTTGCTTTCTCAAAGAAAGTTGCTTCCTCTGTCAGCTATTGTTTCTAGTGCTTCCTTTGCGGTCTATTAAACCTTTGCCTTCTCTTTTGGACTAAGTAACAACTCATTCTTCCAATCATCTAACTTTTTCTGCACCAGAAATTCATTGTTAAGTAGTTCAATCATCAAGTGAAGCTTCACACAATCACATGTGATTTTACAACCATTTTGCCAGGGTCATTAAACAAACCACCCATGGTCATTAGGCAAGTCATCACATAACTGTGACTTGTAACCTTCCTGCCATTGATTTTGCTTGTCGGAAGCTGGCTGGGAAGGTCACAAATGGTGACTATATTACTGTAGGATGCTACAACCATAATAAATCCACAACAGTTGTCAAGCACACAAATCATGATTACATGACCAGGGGAACGCTGTGACAGTCCTAAGTGTGAGGATTGGTTTTTCAGTGCCTTTGTATTCTGAAAAGTCATTAAATACCTGCTTGTAATGTTCAGATTCATACAATGTATTGAATCATATAAAGTATGTAATATTTAATCCAAATTATTCTTGTCAATGATATTTTATTATATGCACATAAAGTACATACATATTCACATGCCTTATCAATACATTTTTAATGCCATCAAAAACCTTCCTGATGCAATTATCCATCCATACATTAAACAATCAAGGAGACATCACACCTTTGTTTTATTTCCTGCTCAGTGTTGAACTACTTAATAACATTCCATTTGTTTTCCCATGTGCTTTAGTTACATCATATACTTCCTTTTTGTATTTAACAAGCAACTTTCAATCTTAGTTCAGGCAAAATTAATGCATAATTCAAGTCTATGAATTTTATCTGACATTAAAAATAACTTAGATTGCTAATGGTGAGATTACTAATCCTTAAACAGAACAATTTAATTAGAGTACAACTGCTCACTATTTAAGAACATTTGATAATGGAGCATAATTACATCAGGATGGGCAATGTTTGAAGGTTGAAGTTTGCAATTCAGCCTCATGACTTTCTAGGGAAAGAGGGCTGTTTTGTGAGATGGTCATGCCAGCGAAACGACAGTATTTTATTTCTGGAGATGATTAAAAGTCCCCCCCCCCATGTGGATTCATTTGGGAGGGGAAACAGGGAATATTGAGGTAGATATGGGAGGAATTTGGCTTTAAGAGGCCTCTTGCTGCCATTTCATCTCTCTTTATATGTCAGAACTAATAAACAGATTGATATTGTGCCCAAAACAGCAATTTGGGGACACTGTGGGGATGGGTGGGTAGGAAAGTATAGGAGTGGTTTAGCCATATCTGCCTTTTGGGTTAAAAAAATCACTCTGGTTAAATGCAGCCACTTTGTTGCATGGTTTTAGTAGCATTTTCTCAGAATACTGGGAGGGCATTCTTCTGAAACAAAGATATGTGTACAAATAATAAAAGAAACACCAAGCTCTCAATGCTTCAGTACAACAGAACCAGGTTCTAAAGCTTTGTTAATATCCTATTTAACATTGGCTTTCCTTCCATATACTTCAATGCTCATTTCATTAAGCAAGCCATAACTTTGAATCAAATGCAGCACTAAAGAGATGCTGACCTTTTCTGTAAAATTAGAGCTTTTCAAAAGTTGGGTGGCAATGTGCTTACATTCTGTTTTCCTGTGAGCAGAGATGACTTTTCTAAGGTATATACAAATATCAGTTAGGAATATTTTAGTTTTATTCTAGTTAGTCAGAAGTACAGAATGAAATGCCAATGTTTATCCAAACTGTGAATTATAATTATAGATAATTATAATACTCTTGTTTACGATACTATGATATATATGATATGATACGATACAATGTGATATGGTATATGTCAGCACGAGTTTTATTATAATCATAAGGTAAAATCAACAAAAAAAAATCATCTTTAGTGTTTGAACTGTATCATTAAAAATAAATTTGCCAATATTTATTTTTTGTAAACCACAACTGTCCCAAAAGTGCTTTTCAAAAGGCAAATGGACTTTCTTAGTTTTTTCTTGAAAATGTTTCCCTTGTCATCCAAAAAGCTTCTTCAGTTCTGGACTTCTTGGATGAGAAGTGAATTTTTTTCAAGAAAAAACTAAGAAAGTCCAATTGCCTTTGAAAAGCAGCTTTGAGATAACCATGACCTGGATGATTTGTGATAGACATAAATTGCAATTAGATTTAGGATTAGATTAGAAATTTAAAGACTTTAGTTGAACAGAGTTTGAACCTAGTGCATATTTTTCTAGGTTCATTCATATGTTATCTTAATACATTTCAATCCATTGTATACTACAATGTTCTTTTAAGAAACAATGGTACATATACGACAGCTTTAATAATGTTTTTGCAGGGGAAAAATGTGCAGTTACAGTTGATTGGACATCCTTTATCTTCATGATTTAATTTTAGTAGTATACAGTTTATTCCTCTGTCCCTTATTAACTTCATTTAATTTGTTCATTAAAAGCACAACTTCAAACCATAAACAAATCAGTCACCCATCAACTTGAAAAGGTTACACTTAGGTAGTCCTTGGTTCTTGATTGTCTCATTTAGTGACTGTTTAAAGTTCCAATGGTATAAAAAGAAACAGCATTGCAACCAATCCTCTTATATACAACTATTGCAGCATCCCACAATCACATGATTACCATTCAGGTATTTTGTATCTGGTGTGCATTTATGACCATTGCAGCCTCCCACAGACACGTGATCACAATTTGCATGCTTCACAATCAGCTTCCAACAAGCTGAGTTATCAGAGAACAAGGAAGTAAAAGTACAAGCTGCAATCACAAGATATCTTGCTTAACAACTGCAATGATATGCTTAACAACCACATGTCCCTGAAGTACCAGATTAGATATACATTAATTTATCATCAGTGCTTAATTGAGTCTTTGAGCAGGCCAAATAGAGAAAGAAATAGTTTGGTACTTAATGGGGTAAATGTATCAATCAGTAGTCTGATTTGGATATAATTTATTCAATCTTTTTCTAAACAATTTGTGCTCATTGCACAAATATATCAGTTGTACAATGCAGCTGAAAGGACAAAAGAAATAAGAAATGACCTATAAAAATATAGCCAGTTTTATTTAATTGAAACCAAAGCTTGGATCCCTCACTTTAGGGGGAAAAAAAACTAGTGAAATTTACTGCAGGATACACAATTTATGGCAAGCTGGTGGTTTCACTAAATTGATTGTGTTGTCTAGTTTCCTTGCTCCTCCTGGCATTTAGGTGTTCTGTAAAAATAATTATCCTTCCTCTCTGCTCTAACTGCATTTATTTTATAGCCACTGCATCTTTGGGAGAGTGCATTTTGTGGGCTCTCTTAGCCTTATCTCATCTTAAGAAAAGGAAATAGGTGTTTATGGATTCAAAACATTTGTTTTAGTGGAGGGGTTCAATTTGACCTCTCACCATTTGTCAGGAAAGCTGAATCCTTCAGTATCACTGAGGAGGGCATTTAATGTCACAAAACAAATAACCATCATAAGGGGGTGCTTCTCATATTTCTCCAAAGAGGAAAAATAAGAGTTTCATCTACAGCTAGTGGAATATTCAGAACATTGCATCTTTTACTCAGAGAGATCAGAATGGGACAACTTGCCACGGCCAACTCATCACGGCCAACTTGCCACCGCCAACTTTCTGTGGCCAACTCACTGCAGGACAACTCGCTGTGGGACAATTTAACAATTCTATTTATTTAAAATAAATAAAAACATAGTTTAATTTTTGCCATTCACATTTCATTCTGTCCCTCTTTTTGCATCCTTTCTTTAATGTTTCTGTTTCACTATTTCTTAGATACTACTGTAACTCTTGTCCCACAGCGAGTTGTCCTCTAGCAAGTTGTCCATGGCAAGTTGGCTGTGGCAAATTAGCCATGGTCAGTTGGCTCTGGTGAGTTGGCCATGGCGAATTGTCATAGACCCCAGAGAGTTCTGGTGGCCATGGGTGAGAGCAGATGTCAATATGCAACATTTTATTATATATTTTGCTGGGCAAGGCCATCATTGCTAAGCCATCCACAGTGGTGGGATTCAGCCAGTTTACACCACTTCAGCAGAACTGGTAGCTAATTTTTTGTTGCCCAGGCCCAGAATGGACTTCCGGAAGTGGCATCCACACAGAGAACCGCTTGTTCACATATCTGAATCCCACCACTGGCCAGCCAGTTTTCTCTGCCTGTTCTGCTCCACCTCAGAATTGTGGGACATAGTTTCCCTGGATTTTATTACTGATCTTATAAATTTGCAGAACTTGGTTTTTCAAAATTATAGTGTATATGCATAATTTGTTGCCATTATTTTGAACTTTTGTAAGGGCTGCGAGAATATATCAGAAATGTTCTAGGGGTGCGGGGTATAGAAAAGGTTAAGAGCTGCTGGTTTAGACAATAGTAAATCTATTTTGCTAAGATAGCTGATTTTATTCTATATAATGGACTCTCATCTGTGGAGATTGCAAAAATATTTCTAGATCACATTTTTTTGGCATGATGTCTTCAGTCAGTCATGTGATCTTGAATACATCCAGGTTCTGGAAAGTCCCCTTTTCACTTGCTGAATATTCATTTTCATTTGTCATTATCTCATCACCCACAAATGGGTAATCAGAAGGGACTGATGCTATGCTGGAGCAATTTTTGCATTGTTACTTTTCTTATCAACAAGACAATTGGCCTGATTTGTAGTTATTTACAGAATTTGTGTATATCAACTCTCTGCATTTCTTGATTGGCTTACGGTCATAATCCCCACTGCTTGCCCTCTAAAAGTCCTATTTCTAAAGTTCTGGAATCCTTTGATGTTCTCTAAGAGAGATAGACTGCTCAGCTCCTCTTAAAAGAATGGTCAGGTATGGTCAGGGCTATATTTAAATTTATGGCACATTTGCATAAACAAATAGACACCAAGATTGCTATGTGGAATTTGGTATGGCTTTTGACTTCTTCCTGTCCAAAAAACTATTTTACTGATAACTTTTCTGTCATAGATCAATTCACTGGTCTTCTGCTCACCTCATTGAAAACTGTTTTTTCTTCTTGTGCAGAAGAAATATTCGTTTACATTTAATATTTTCCTTTCCCACTAGTTTTTGTACTTGGGGAAGAAGAATATTAAGCTGAGTATATTCTAGATTCTAGATGCAGGAGGGGAAGGCTTGAATATTTTATTCAGAACTGCTCTGACCCAGAATGATTGTGGAAAGTGGCAGAGGATGTTCAAAAAACACAATTTCTCCATCTCATTCTGGCAAAAGGAAGACAGTTCTGCTGAGAACAGAGATGAATGATTCAGTGGAATGAAGAATTGGTGAGTGGATTGGCATTTCACAATTCCTTTTTGGAGAAGGACAAGACTTGGGATTGCCTACAAGGGCTTCAGAGAGTTGTTTCTGATGAAGAGACTGTAAGACATAAATCTCTAATGGGCTTAGAACTCTGGGAGATGAGCAAATGTCATCTTAGCCCAAACATGTTTGGTCTCTTTATGGACACAGAGTACACATTCTTCCTTTTACAGCCTACTTATCTTTTGAGATAAGTCAAAGTAGGCTATGTGCTGTCCACGAGGGGATTATTGATAGATAATCCTATAGACTGAAGTCTTTGCATAGTTTTTTTTTTTAAAAAAAAAAACCATAAGGAAGTTTATATTAGCTCTTAATTCTCTCAGACAAATCCCTTGTCGGGAAAACTTTCTTCAGTTTTCTGCTTATGAAGAGCAGCAACACATCGTTTGGAAAACTGGCAATAATGAGCTGGTTGTCCTTGAGCTGAAATGCCAGCATGGCGAGGTAGCCCCAGTCTGTTGTCTCCAGTGTCTCTCCCAGTAAAGCACGAGTCTATTCCCACCTTAGGCAGCAAGACAATTAGAGCACCATTACAGGAGAAAAAAGCAAGCCTGTCACTCTCCTGCCACCACCTGCAATCTGGTGGCAGCTCTTTGCAGGCAGCCAAATTCCAGCTGCTCTGCAGCTGCCAGAAGCAGTGTTCTTTCCCCTTGTTTGTCTCTGCATCAGGAAGAAAATACTTGTGAACATGTGTCTATAGCCCTTTGCTTGGCAAATGGAGAAGCTGGCTTTGGACCATGCCTCCCAGCTTGGCTTCTCAGCATAGAAAAACACAGACTGCAGCTGTGAATGGTGACTTCAGCAGAATATATGGGTGTGGGTTTATAGCATGCTTGGGATGCCCAGCAAAGCAAACAGATGGCTCTGTGAAAGACCTCCTGGCCTAATAGTCAGTGACACCTTCACTCTGCCAAATCACATTCTCCAGAGCTGCCTGACCTCTGCTTTGACCTTCAGGTTTGGCTGGGGTGGCCCAGGCAGTATGAATATTGATCTGGGTCTCTTTAGGATCTTGATATTATGCATGGCTTTCCCACAAATATTTAAGGAGCTTTCTTCTACAGATATTGGCAAATCCGAAATCGTCATCTCATATGCTTTGGGCTTTAAATGTTTATCCTGCTCTTGTTTGCAAACTAAACTAAAGACATAAGGACATGTGAGTTCTTGTAACTTCAGCATCACTTTTTTCTATTTAACTCTTGTTTATCTGAGGAAAAAAGTTAAAACTGGAAGAGTGACTAATGTAGGAAGCGATGGAGAGGCTCATAGAGTTGGAAGGGACTTGAAGATCATCTAATTCACCTCCTGCTTAGTGCAGGATCCATTATAGTATCTCTAATGGATGGCCATCCTGCCTTTGTACTAGTAAAGAACTCGCCTTTTCATGTGGCAGGCTGTTTCACAAGCTGACAACTTGTAGTTAGGAGATTCTACCTACTGACTAGCCTGGACTTACTTCCTTATAATTTTAACCCACTTGTTCTGGGCCTGCTCTCTGAGGCACTAGAAAATAAATCTTCAAAACAATCCTTTGGATATTTCAAGACTGCTACCATATCCTCCATTCTCTGGTCTGTAGGATAAGGATTCCCATATTCTTTAACCATTTCTCACATGGATTGATTTCCAGATTGCTTTCTATCTTGGTAGTCCTTCTCTTGGTAGTGCTTCTCCTTGTTTCAGTTTTAACTGTGTTTTTAACTGTGGTTAATTCAAAGTGAAGTCTAATCAGGGCAGAATACACTGGAACAATTATATACCACGATCATTGCTAAATGTAAGATATTATTTTCCTGTTTAGCAACTACATCACATTATACACATATATAAAATCTGAACAACAGAACTCTCAAATTAAAGAATAAAAATGTATCTCTATCTCCAGAGACATTGTTTCCTTAACTGTAGTTATACATTAGTGGATCTATTCCTTACCTAAGCATGGACTCAAGGCCCTTGGAAAACAAGAGACATGAGCATTGCTGGAAAAAAGTATTTGATCCCCTGCTGATTTTGTATGTTTGCCACTGACAAAGAAATGATCAGTCTATAATTTTAATGGTAGGTTTATTTTAACAGTGAGAGACAGAATAACAACCAAAAATCCAGAAAAATGCAGTTCAAAAAAGTTATAAATTGATTTGCATTTTAATGAGTGAAATAAGTATTTGACCCCTTTGCAAAACATGACTTAGTACTTGGTAGCAAAACCCTTGTTGGCAATCACAGAGGTCAGACATTTCTTGTAGTTGGCCACCAGGTTTGCACACATCTCAGGAGGGATTTCGTCCCACTCTTTGTAGATTCTCTCCAAGTCAGGTTTCAAGGCTGACGTTTGGCAGCTCAAACTTCAGCTCCCTCCACACAGATTTTCTATGGAATTAAGGTCTGGAGGCTGGCTAAGCCATTCCAGGACCTTAATGTGCTTCTTTTTGAGACACTTCTTTGTTGCCTTGGTCATGTGCTTTGGGTCATTGCCATGCTGGAATACCCATCCATGACTCATTTTCAATGTCCTGGCTGAGGGAAGGAGGTTCTTACCCAAGATATGATGCTACATGGCCCTGTCCATTGTCCCTTTGATGTGGTGAAGTTGTCCTGTCCCCTTAGCAGAAAAACTCCCCCAAAGCATAATGTTTCCACCTCCATGTTTGATGGTAGGGATGGTGTTTTTGGGGGCATAGGCAGCATTCCTCCTCCTCCAACATGGTGAGTTGATTGATGCCAAAGAGCTTGATTTTGGTCTCATCTGACCACAACACTTTCACCCAGTTCACCTCTGAATCATTCAGATGTTCATTGGCAAACTTCAGATGGACCTGTACATGTGCTTTCTTGAGCAGGGGGACCTTGCTCAATTAAATTGAAATTAGGGATATTTCTTAGTACATAGAAACTCAGTGAGTGGGCTAGAGAAAATGAAATGAAATAACTGCTCAGAAAAAATTCAGCATGGAGATTTGATTCAAAGGCCTGAATCAAACTGATTTTCCAAATTGAATCAGAAAGGCAAATAATCAAATCTGACAATTCAGAAGAGTTGGATACTTCCATACATACATGGAAATGGCTTTTTGAGAGTTTATGCACCAGAGACTAATTCTTATATGTCCAATCACACGTGGTCAATAAAGAATATCCTATCTTATCCTATCCTATCCTATCCTATCCTATCCTATCCTATCCTATCCTATCCTATCCTATCCTATCCTATCCTATTCTATTCTATTCCAAATCAAACTGAACAAATCAAAGTGAATGTATGAATCAGTCTGAATTTACAGCATGAAGAAAGGTCAGGGATGCTAGGAATTATCATCTGAGCATATCTAGAAACTACATCTAGAATCTGCCAGACATTTACCACTTCTGTAGCATCTACATTTTTTAAAGGACTATAAATGTAGTGGCATTTCAAACCTTCTGGGATCTTTTAATAAAGCAATGGAAGAAAGGGAAAAAAAACTTGAGAGCTATTGGGGTGGGTCAAAGCTATGTTTGATAATAAAATATTTATGCATGGGCCACAGATTGCTTATTAAATATTTTATTGCAGACTTCTATTTTCCCCATGGCATTCTGAACTTTTCTTATTCTGGTTCCCCATATATTGCTGCACATTGTTGTAGTTTTTTATTTGCATCCATCCACTGCCATACCTTCCACAGTAGGCTGGCTATTTTTCTTTTTTTAATTTACATCAATCCTATTTTTTTTTTAAATTCTCATTCTTGAACTTTATGGGAAGTTCTTCTTTACCCTGGAAATCTCCATCCAGTATGATATGTAATTCTTTTTCGCAATTTGGAATGTACAATGTAATACCATTTGTTCCTTATTCCTTTTCTATGGGATGGACTGCTCCTCCTCCTTCCCCTCCTCCCCTGCTTTTCCAGATTAACTTTAAAAACCAAATATGTTCTGATTCCAGGATTGTAGATATGATGTTTAAATGTAAATACTGATTACTTGCTATGCAATATTTTACTGTAGCAGCTACCCATACAAGTCCGTTTTCAGCCCAAACCCAGGGCTAGAAGCTGGACTGAGAAATTGCAAAAACCTCTTAGAAGAAAATAGCATCAAATTATTTTCATATTGTTGCCACAAAACCACATGGAGGGATGAATGTAGTCATTAGGGGTTAAGCTTGACACAAAGGAGATTGTATCGTTTGTGTTTTATGGAATAGATTCCAAACTGGGATAAGGGCCAGCCTGCTTCAGAAACTACATTGGTGCAAGACTATAGCAATGTAAATATAATTTAGCTAGATAATTTCCCTGTCTATTTCTATGCAACTAAAAATGCAGGGATATGTTTTTTTTATGCAGCCTCCTTTGTATGGATATGTAAATTAGAAATATGCCTTAGAGAGAAAATAAGCCAACACATTTCCACTTTTGATAAACAAATCCATTGGCATATGAAACATTCTGAAAGAGGTTGATGGAAGATCTGATATATGCTGACATATTTGTTCCTTGCAATGTTCATCCTTGATTTTACTTAATAAAAGGGATTTTAGCTGAAGTGCTGAGAATGGATTCACCATCTGCTATATGAAAAGGCTGATTTTAAATGAAGAGTAATAAGGAAAAAAAAAAGAATCGTTTATCCCCTCCCCTCCCATTTTTTGAAGAGGAAAAAAGAAAATTCAGACTGGCAAATCACTAACTGATTTCAGCATCTATTGGATTATAATGCTTCATTAGCCTGGCACATTTTCAGTGCAGCATTTTAACATGTAGCCTATACGTTTTCTAATATCGCAATACCATTGTCTTGAAGACGCATTAATGCGTTATGACAATTGTGAATAGGCATAATACAAACACAAAATGAAAGTAATTGTATTAATGCAATTTCAAGTACAGTTACAAAAACGGGATTTTATGAGGACTCTTTATGCTGCATGCTATTTGATTGCATGTCTAGAGAAGCAAAGCATGTCTAACAAGGTGGATTTTTGGGAAAACCTGACAAATCTACATGGATTATAAAGAACACTTATGCTTAATTATTTGAAGTGCCTGTAGTATATGCAGTGCATAGTTAATGATTGCAAAATGAATGATTGACTGTGGCTTATTCATGAGCAGAATATTTGTGCTCTAATAAAGGAGATGAAGAATGAGAAGAAGTGACTGCATCTGAAGCCTTAGGAGCTCTCTTTTTTCTTGGAATTGGTTAAGTAGCATATACTTTATTCAAATTATGTTCAAGGTTATGAAGTCATCTGAAAATGAGAGCTATGTTTTATATGTGTTATACTGCCATCATTTATTATTCTAAAACATCATGGGTATTGTACCATATTATTAATTCATTTGTTTTGAAAACAAAGTTTTACATTTTTTTCTCCTCTACTCTGTATCTCGGCTAATATAACATGATAAGCCATGATATGCTTTTTATTATGATTTAAATAAATCATAGTGGCTGAGTTCATAATTACATCGAGTCATTAGCCAACACAGTAGGCTAAATCGACATTCAAACAAACCAAATAGTTTAGCCCAGGGCAATCCATTGCATGATTATTGCAGAAATAACACTGGGTTCAGAATGGTTTAATTTCTTTGGAGTCTTAGACAATTTGGGTATATATTTGTTTATGTAGAAGAAATGCATGTTTATATGGAAGAAATAAATATGGCATTCTAAGAAAACATTTTTTGTAACTTTTTTCTAGCAACCTGAGATGAAACTATACCTTATGTACAAAATAATTGCTCATGTGAGAACTTAGGATAGCTTGGCACATTGCTTATGGTGTTAGATACTATACCACAAAGCTTTCCATCTGGTGAACTTAACTCTATATGGCATGGCACTGGGATACATTATATCAGGCCGTGACTAGCCAATATTGATTCTATCCATGTTATACAAACATCTGGAGACATCCTGATAGAGTCTCCCTTCATGGACGTTCATAAAACTTGGGGTTCATTGACAGACAGGTCTTCTATGAAGTGGTCTCTACCTGTGGTGCGCTCCATCAATCAGTATGATGTAGTAGTTAATGCACCAGCTAGAAACTAGAAGACTGTGAGTTCCAATCCAAGACAGCATGCTAATATCTACTACAAAAATGATAAGTTCAGTTTTCATTTATAAATTGTTTGAAATGATTTTTGTCTTTCACTGATTGAAAATTGGAAATAAATAGCTTCCAAACCATCTTGAAATTTAAAACTAGATATAGATAAAAGGGCAATTTTAGATACTTATGCATAACTTAATTTCCATCTGCATCAGTCCTGAATATTACTCATAGCCGAACAAACATAAAAAAACTTAACTTTGTTTAAGAGATTTCTTCAGAATTACATGATTATGATTGTAGCTTTGGTAACTTCAGGCAAGCAGTGTTTCTTTGTTTTGACATCCTTGACTCCAGCCCACTATACCAGTGATGGCAAACCTTTTAGAGACCGAGTGCCCAAACTGCAACCCAAAACCTGCTTAGGCATTGTCGGGTGCCGGGTGGGCATGGCCCATTGGGTGGGCATGGCTGCGGTGGTAATGGCAGACTGGGTGGGACTAAGAAGTTCAATCAATCAATTCCAACTTTGCGAGATCTTTTTTTTCCCTTTGAGAAGTTGAAATTGACTGATTGATTGAACCTTTTTTTTTGCACATGGCGGCAGAGGCCTCAAGAGGAAAGGTTTTATAAAACCCAGCTGAAGACCTAAGACTGGGGCGATGGTGTGCGTGCCCACAGAGAGGGCTCTGAGTGCCGCCTCTGGCACCCGTGCCATAGGTTCGCCACCACTGCACCATACAATACTGACATTCTTTAGGGCTTATGTTAAGTATTGATATAGTGCAGGAGTCTTCAAACTTGGCCCTTTTATGACTTGTGGACTTCAACTCCCAGAATTCCTCAGCCAGCATGCCTGGCTGAGAAATTCTGGGAGTTGAAGTCCACAAGTCATAAAAGGGCTAAGTTTGAAGACTCCTGATGTAGTGCATGAAACAAACTCTTATAATTTGTTAATTGCAATCAGTCTTTACTTTCAAGTATTATATTCACAATGAAGTGCTGGGCAACCTCCTGAGTAATGTCACTTGTGGATACTTGTATGATCATGTGGGGATTATGTGCAGAAGTGACATATTCAGCAAAAACTTGAACAAAAACAGTAGGACTCAAGTGTCTTATCCTTAATCTCTCTTAAGGATGCTGATCTGCTTTCCACTGGAGCAATGAAGTGTCTACTAAAATCCTGACTTGACAATCCTTCCGCAAGAGAAAAATACACTTTTGTAAAATCTTGGAGAATTCTCCCCCTGTCCTTGAAAAAACAATGACCTTATAAAAACAAAACAGAAAGTATTTATATGGGTTTTGATGTAGCAGGTTCTTCCAAATGACTTTGGAAGAAGGAATAGTTGTATCTATCAGGAATAGTCTCACTTAACTAAACTGGTAAATGTTATATATGGCAATTTAATAATTTTACTTAGGCTCTATGATTTTTTTCACACATTTTATCTATAATACCATCTGCAATATTATTGCTATATTATCCCCAGTGTAATACATTGGTGGTTAAATTGTACCTAGGCTTGATGAAATGAAAGATTAGGCATATGACAACATTTGAAACTTGTATTGGTGATGTGAGTGGCTAATAGACTAGAGAAAACTATGCTTGGCAAGACAGAAAGAAATAAAACAGCTGCTAAAATGGATGGATGGGATCAGATTGTAACTAGAAGCAGGTCATGGTTGAGAATATTTTTTTTCATACAGTCATTCTGAGTTGAGCCCAACTTGATGACATCTGACTAATGATTGATATTTTTATTCTCTGCTCTTCTTGGCTTGCAGCTCAGCTCTACTGTATCTTATTTCAGTATCCTGTACTGTTTGTCTTTCTGGTTGATCTGTGCCTGCATTGACATTTCCAGACAGATTTACAGATCCAAGTTTGAGGTCACAATCTTCACTATTGTTTTATCTTAGTTTCTGAAATGGAACAGGGGCTAGCAATAATGATGTCAAATAAAATCTTGTTAAATAAATGACCTCATAATTTCTTGTTTTCACAAGTCTAAAAACTAATTGGTTTTTCTTCTCTTTAAAACAGATGTACCTAGCCAAAGATATTAGTAGTTAATTGAAATAATATTAAAAATCTATGCCCTTCTTGAAACCAAACGGAAGAGAATTGAAGAGAGTACAATTTCCTGAGTTCCCTCCAAACTATTTGATAATTAAAGAATTCATATTTTCCTATACAACTTAACCTTTATGCAAACAATTTAAACCAGATGTGTCAAACTGCTGGCCTGTGGGCTGGATGCGTCATGCAGAAACCGCGCTCACCCCAGCTCCGGCAAGAGGAAAAAAGTCACAATATTTCACGACACGTCACGAGAAGCAACAAATTTGACACCCCTGATTTAAACTATCAGATTTTTATACAAAGTCACTGCATGTATATTAGCCTACAGTAATCAGTATTCAGTGAACTAGCCACATAGTACTTCCTTACAATCCTTAATTATAAACTTTGTGGGGAAAAAGCCTGTTTATCCCTGTATGTTCTATTTGGGATAATTTCTTAAATAACATTATTTTGATTTCAGTTATTATAAATTGGTTGTGTTCCCCACCAGGATAATTTCTTCTTACTTATTGGAAGGCTACCAACTATATAAGTATTACTTTGGTTTATAGAAGCAAAACTGAATAGAATTTCTATACGATAAAATAAATATAGTCTTCAAAAAAATAGGCCAGAAGGGGAAAAAAATAAATTGCAGACATGGATTGCATTCTTGGAAAAGTAAACTCCTATTTATATTTCATTTAATGCTATATATTTCACAATATGCTTCTGCTAATTAGCATATTATTATTCAGAATTGAAATTATTTCTAGAATGGTGAGGTTTTTTGTTTTTTTTTTGGTATTGTGGTGAGAACGGATGTTTCTTAAGAGGTATCCACTGGAGTTATGAGTTTTTTAGCAGATTGTTGGAAGTTTGTTGGTTGGAGGATTTCAGCTTGTTTGGATTGGGTTGTTGGTGAAAAGATGACCAGGACTTGGTTGACTATGATTGCCCTGGAGTGGCCATCTGGGTGACCCCAAAGATGGTGCTCCCTGGCAGCCTATATGACCAAGGTCCAAGTTTTAGGAATGGCAGCAGAGTAAATGCCAGAGAAGAGGTTACAGCAGCAGCACCGATCTGGTGGTGCAGTACTAACAGCTGATTTATTCCTTGTTTGGGCAGCAATGTCAACATTGGCAAGCAAGGTATCAGAGAGTAAAGAAGATGACCTTGAGAAAAATGTGCAGGCAATGTTATCTAAGCAAAAATGTCCAAAACATTTTTAACTACAAAAAAACATAAAAGACTGTTTGGAAGTGGCTTTAGGTAGATGTACAATTTAACTGTCAACAAGAAACTTTACATTCTTCCTCCTGGTTTGTAGAAGAAGCTTTTCTTCTACAAGTGCTTTATAGAAGAGTTTCATCTGTCTGAACCATGACAGCATAGAGTACCACTAGAAGAAAAAGTAGACTGCACCTTGTAAACACGGATAAGAGTTTTTCTTAAGGATTATCTCGTGGCAAAAAGGTTGCAAAATATATTTACTGTATCTTCATAGAGAACTGGCTGCCAGCCCTATACAATTTTAAATTTGGAACATTTACCTATACAATAGTTAGACATTGATTGCTCCATACTGTATAAGCAAATCTTTTGAGTGATTATGGTTTTATCCTACTTTGCAATCAAGAAATGTATCCAGTTGTATTGTCTTCATGAGTCTTATGCTAAGAAGAAAGTTCCTGAATACTGGACCAAGTATTTGGAGAATTGACAGAAATGAGACACTACTGTGTCTGTCATAAAGCCAGATAAAGAAGTCCTTAAAACAGTGGATTTGCTGTCTTGAAGAGATGCTTCTTTTCTCTACTGATGCTGGCTATGGTCACATACAATAATACACTTACCTCTGGCAAATGTAGTGGCTACATTAAAAATAGATAAAAGTTAAATAACCAATTTAAAAAAAATTTTGGACCAGAAGGGTTGTTTATTGAATTCTGGTGTGGCATACCCATGGGAAATTTCTCATACTGGCTTTTAACCTTTGTTTTATTATGGTAGTTTTGTAACTTTGGTAGCAGCGATGGTACTATTATTTACTGCTGGGAGACATGCTTCTGTTGTAGAAACTGAATTGACAGAGAATTCATAAGAAGAAAGCAGTTCTTTCAAGAAAAATACAATTATAGAGATAGTATTTTTACTCCAAAACATCACTGTGCATTTTTTAATGAGTGGTAGGGATAACAGGAAGAAGAGCCAAGACAAGGGGCAGATAAAGAAATTTGAGTCTAAGGCAGAAATGTAATTTGAGAAAGCATCTGAGGCTTCATTCTCCCTAGTTCTCTTGAAGATAAAGGCAGGAAATGGGGAGGCACATTCAGACTTTCAAGATTCTGTTACTGTAGCTTTATAATAAAAGTAGAAATTAGCATTAATAACCTTGATTTCCCAGTCTGGTCTACCTCAAGGAGCTTACAATTTAATAAATAATGTTTGCATTTAATTAAAACTAAGTAGCTGTAATTCCATCTGATTTTGGTAGGAGATAGTAAGCACATACTTAGCAGACCAACTTTGTCCTGCAGTTATCCCAGGACTAAAAATAGTAGTGCTACCACCATCCAATCCAGGCAGGAAGCACAGAAATATTCATTTATTCAAGTCTGTGGATGCTGCTTCTTATAAAATACATCAAAGTGGTTTACAATCACATGCTGATAAAATAATACCAAGCTAAAACAGTTCATATGAAAGATGTTTGTCAAGAATGGATAGGAGGAAGAAAAAGAGATCCCTAATCCCCATTAAATGTTAGGGGTCATGCATTGCAAGCAACAAGTGTTTGCATCGAGAAGGCCAATTCATTTGTCTACAAGATGTTGATTTATACTTGTGTCCAATGTTGGATGTAAGTATGTAACGCTCAGTGTTTGTTTCATCATTTGCTTTTCCTTGGTAGCTCTTCCTCTGTGGATGGCTAGGTGTGTGTCGCATGGAAAACAGTAGCTAAATTCTCAGTATTCAGAAAAAATCAGCAGAAATAACAGGAACCATCACTGCAAAAGCAGCAATTAAGCCTACAGCAACTATGAGAAAATCACTTGTATTAAATATGATGAAAAAGTTACTTTCCTTGTGGCCCAGAATGAAGAAACTCAACTAATCCTGTCAGCTCAAGTGTCTCTTGTTCAGCATGCACAACACTCAGTCCTGATCCCAGTAACATAAGCAAAAAATATAGTTTCCCAAAGACCAGACAGCTTTGTAGAAATATGGAGTGAAACCTTTCCTGCATCTAGTCCACACTTTGCCTTCAAGCATCCCAATCCTTCCTTTTGTCAACTAGTCTGCCTGTAATTCTATAGTCCCCATTCCTTCTGGTTCCTTTTCCTCTTGTTAGAGAGCCTTCTTCCCAGTAGTTCATGTACTGATTGCCTTCAAGAACCTCACAGCATCGCCTATGGTTTTCTGAGTAGGTTCGCATTCCAAACTAGAGAGAAGAAAATGCCTAGGTAATATTAATTCTGCTCCTAAGATAACTGAAACCAGTCTTGGAGTATAACGAACACTGGTTTTATTCAGTTGTCTGAGTGAACGTTGGAGTAGGAATATGTGACTAATTGCATTGATTGACCAATCCTGGTGGGGGGTATCCATAGAGAGAGCCTTGTGAATATTTTAGTGAATGAGCAAGTTCACATTTCTAATAATAATCTGGAGCATTGGCATTATGCTGAATTGTTCAAAAAATGAATGAGAAGCCCATCAAGTTTCTTTTTTTAATAATTAAAAAAAGACCTCTTTATAACGTCAAGCTTGACTCCTGGTAACTTCAGGGACATGGCCTTGATAGTTATGTGGAATTGGTTTGGTGTAGTTTTATTCTGGGACCTTTTCTTTGTTTAGTCCTGGGTTTCCTTCAGAATCAAGTACGAGCCAGGACCAATCCTGAACAGGATTGGACAAATGGACAAATGCTGCCACCTGCTGAGACTGTGTTTGTTAAGTATTGGCATTGAGAAATACATTCCCAGGGGGAAATTGGATGGTTCTGGCTGTGGGATTCTAGCAACAACCTTGAGCTCTCACTCTTCTGTAGGAGATGTCACAACCTAGCCTGGTTTATAACTAGAGGGAAAATATCCTACCTGGCAGTGTAGATAAATCAGTTAGACAGATATAATGCCAAGAAAGTGAAAGAGCTGAATGTATTTTGTTTGCCTCAGCTTCTTGCAGATCAAAATAAGAGTTTGCTATTTAATTTTTAACCCGAGAAAGGTCAAAGACAGAAGAAACTTGGAAAACATCACTGCCATGTTTTCTAGAAAAGACCAAAACAAAAAGTTAGAACTGCACTGATATTAATATATTTTTCCAGTTCTGTTGTGTTAATAACAGTCTCATAGTAAAAGCATAATCCAGCAGTTCATTTCCCCAGAGTTTTAAAATTGATATTAATAATTCTAGATTGTTTTCCTACTTATGAAATATAGTGCATAAAATAGATCAAACTTTGCAGTTTGCTTTTTTATTGAATAAAGAAGGGCTAAGCCATAAACAGAATAAATCACATTATGTCTTAATGTTTGAATCCAGCCTGAATGTATGAATTCAGATAGTCCTCAGATTATGACCTGAGTGACAGGTCAAAGTTATGATAGCCCTGAATGAGAAGACGTACACCCTTGAAGATGTGGCCATTCAACATCACGATGTCATGTGATCACCATTTGTGTGCTTGGCAACTGGTTCTCAATTATGACAGTAGCAGCACTCTGCAATGATGTGATCACCATTTTTGACCTTAATTGTCAGTGGGAAAACTGGTTGGAGGTCACCAGTGGTGATCATGTGCCTAAGAACCATGCGAAATTTACCTAATGACTGCAACTGGAACTGCTGTGATTGCTGTTGTAAGTCAGTGCAGTCAATGCCTTCATGCTTAATGATAACCTCATTACTTAATGATAGAGTTCTCAGTACTAATTACCATTGTTAACTGCGGACCCCTGTATATAATCATATATGAATATATATATTCATTCTTGTCTGGGGAACTAGAAAAAAAATAAAGATTTGAGCTACTATATTACAAGAGAATATAGGACATAGTTTCTCTAGATTTGAGATGAGACCTATTGAGATAAAACCCATCAATATGAATGCATACGCATAGATCATAGAAAGTATTTGTACTGCTCCTTTTTTGTTGGAAAAGGACGTGTACTTAACAGATCATTGGCTGACTGGCTGATATCAAGCCTGCAATTTTTATGTATAAATCTGCCAACAGTGCCAATTATTGTTTGCTTGTTTATTACTAAGATATCTAAAGCCATCTAGAATCTTCTGACTGTGAGATGGATGCAGTGGTGGGATTCAAATATGTGAACAACTGGTTCTCTGTGTGAATGCCGCTTCCAGAAGTCAGTTCTGGGCCCGGGCAAAAAAAAAAATAGCTACTGGTTCTGCCGAAGTGGTGTGAACTGATGAATCCCACCACTGGATGGATGGCATATACATTTAATAAATAAATTGCGGCTCCATTCCAGACTAGCTCTTAGGAGAACCTTCAAAGCTACTTTACATTTTTATACTTAATGTTTGTTTCAATTTTGATTTCTCTCTTGCCTTCCTCTTGAAAAGCAGAAATCATCTTAGTTAAGGTCCCATGCAATATAAATTTTAAAAAGTAGGATTATCAGTTCCTGGTTGTTCCTTAATGCCATCTCACCTTTGTAGCAGATACAACAAGTTGCTCATTTATGCAATCTAAAGAGTGCGGGCCTGCAGTTCAGTCTCTTAATAATAATAGTTTGTCTTTAGTAACTGACATGTTCAGGTTTGTTTAGAACTCTTCAAAGATGTATCTGTCATGGTAGATGAGAGAGTGCTGCAGTTCTGATAGGCTTTCACATAGGAAGTTTTTGATCAAAAGGAAATCCTGATGTTGAGATAAAAGTATGTTTGCCTATGTGTATGTTTCAGAGATTGTCAGACTAGGAACCCTAGCCTATATTAACATTTGACTTGAAAGAAATGTGATAGGTTCCTAGAGCAGTGATGAGTTTATTAGTGGTCTCTTTCATAAATTCTTCCCCGGGGCAATGTCTACATACTGAATGAGAAGTCAATGAGAAAGAATAGACTTATGGCCAAAGAGCATCCTTCTTCCATAAGAATGTGCACTTACTTTAGATGTTAAGAGCTGACTAAGCAATCTCTGCCTGTATGTTTTACCACTATGATCTCTGCATTGTGTAAAGAATACCTGTAGGATTTAGCTTTCTGGCAAATCACTATCTTTTAAATAACCACTTGTATATTTACTCATTCATTTTACTTATTGAAGTAAGCAGATAATATTAAAATGAGCTTATTGAGTTTTTTCAGTTGGGTAGCAAAACCTACTTCAGCATTGTGTGGCCTCCAAAGTCCAAGAATTATAAGATTCTACTGTATGGATGCACAGTGCTGTTAAGATAAAAATATCAGAACCTAATGATGAGGAAACAACCTTTGAACAAAAAATAATTATCACTGACTGTAATTGCTACTGATCATTAGGCATTCCTATGCAACCAGTTTCATCCTTACAGGGACTTACCAGGCACAAGTAATCTCCATGTGATCCAACATTTTACCAAGATTTGAACTCACAGGTCCAAATGCATTTATCTTATTTGTGTATTCCTGTTGAGTGATATTAAAAGCCAATGGGATATCTTTCCTACAGGAAGAATATATGACTTAGTTGTGAAATATTCTGTTTTTGGTTTTTCATTTCCCGTTGCCTCTTGATGTTCTCTTTCTTATACTTGCATAGTAATGTCTGTAGTCCAGGTTTGGCAATGTATGACCATGAGCTACAGCCTGCTTTCATCCTCATTTTTCAACCTCATTTTTCTGATCCCGCTGAGATTAAATCACTAGCTTTTGGTAGCTAAATGCAAGTTTTGACAGTATGATTTTTGTTCTTGCTGAAAATAAGCTTTAATGGGCTTATTTTGCATTAACTTTCTCCTGAAACATCCAGAAATAGGCTAAGCATTTCAACTTGCTTCCCTCTGATACCATCATGGTATCATCCTATGCTCTCAAGGAAACTCTTTGAAGGATTCTAGCATATAAATTCAATATCCCCTTCCTCATGCGATCAATAAGTTGATACTGCTGTAAGCTAGTTAAAGCTCCACGTAATTCTGTCTGTCTTTATAATGTGTTGTTAGCTGTCATTTAGATAGATGATCTGTCAATTAAAAGAAGGTAGCCTGTTATGAAGAATGGGGTGCCAAGAACTACTGTATCTGAGTTGCAAAAATCCAGGCAATCTTTAGATAACAACAAAGAGATACAGAAAATGCGAAATCTTTGCTGCATCTAGTCGAGTATTGGAGTTTTGCCAGGAAGATGTGAAAGGTTTTTGCTCTAAATTAACTACTTGTTACTCTTACCATTTTTTCTTTATTTCTTTTCCCTCTGAAACTGCAAAGTGCTTATTGTTGTGCTTATTAATGCATCTTGTCATTGTACAATTCTTCTCCATTCACGTTCATTTCTGGAACACAAAAGCAAAGTAACTGTAGCAGTTCAAAATATATAATACGAAAATTGTGTGAACAAATCCAACATTTTCTCCCATAACCGTTGTCCAGAATTGAATTAGCTGCACATATTACCTGTAATTCTTCAGTATTAATGCTATTTTTTTTTTTAAAAAAGATTTTGGATTAATCATTGTATGTATACATATACTTATTTATATGTATATTCACCATTATGTATATAGATACATGTTATGTATATACATAAGCATAGGTACACACAAGTACACACACACACCAACACAACACACACACATGATTATACATTTAATGTATTTGTAGACATGAACCTTCTAAGTCTATTATGTGTGTTATAAAAATGGATCTTACTAGCAATTAGCTTGTCATTGGCATAGCAACAAGGATGCAAATCAAAACATCACATTCACTTGTCACAAAATGAGCATATTTCATCTCCTATGTAGTAATGACTTTACAGAAAAATAAAGATAAAACATGCATATTGGGAGGTGCTGATCTTTTAGAGATGGATGCTGGAAATATTGCCATATGCTGCTTTTCAGACATTATTGAGTTTTAGTTTCTGATTTCCTGTATATTTACTTGGCAAAACATCTTTATTAAAGGCTCCCCTCTCCTGAAGGCAATATGTACAAACTCCTGAGAGCTTATCAAACATATCTGCAAACTTATTTTGAGAGTAACTCTATTCTAACAGAATAGAGTTCTAATTCTACAATTCAGATTAGATTTTATTCTTGGTGATTAGTATATCAAATAGTAGGAGGGGGGGTTCACCCAGTCAAGGAACTGATTTGTTTTATCTCAGAGTTCTCATCTGCTTGGACAGATAGAAGAGGTCTCCCATAGCTGACAGGACTACTCCCTTCTGATGGATATTGTATCACAAAATGCGTGGCATATTGTAATTAAGAAAAAAACAACACAAGACCTCCTTGCAGAAAACAAGTCATTTTATCACTTTATTATGATAATTCTCTTTCAAGCAAACCAGCAATGTTCATGAAAATTTGCAAAATAGATGCAATCTGGACATAGGTTTTATTTATGTAGTGATAAGATTCAACTGAACCTAGAGATTAACTGTAGGAGAAAAATATTCCCAAGATCATGCCTAATATACATGTTTTGTGAAAAGAGAGAAAAAAACAGATGGAGAAATGTGTGCACACACATCTGTCTTTAATCTCTGATGAAGTGTTGGGTACTTTCCATTTGTTACTACTCATTTATAGCAGACATGCCACAAAGCTGCTTTCAGACAGGTGAATGCTGGCGTCTCTTTTTAGAAATTCCATTAATAGTTTGAATTGCCTTAAGAAATCTGGTGATGGATGTTGATGGGGTGGAGGAGAGGCAGAGCTGCATGTTGCCAATAAGGCATTAATTTAGGCAAAGCCTGCAGGGATATTTGGAATCAGTTATAAATTATATGATCAGTTATCATTTATATGAGACTAGACCATCTTTTTGGCATCTGTTATCCATCTTGTATTTCATTGCTGAGATGGTTATAGACAAATCAGAATTATGATGTATATTACATATAACATATAGTATGTATGCATGATTTTTTTTGTATATACATACAGTAATTATTTAGGGTTGAACTCAGCACCATTTAGTGTATTATGAAATACACACTTCTGGCTGTAATGTGGGAAACAGCTTCCAAAGAAAACAACTAAGACAGGTATGTATAATAAATTAAATTATGGAAGTAACTGTTCCATAAGACAATTAAAACTTAAATGAACAACTGTTGATGTTGCCACAGTATTGAGCTCAAAATATGATATAAAGGTAGTCCTTGACTTACAACAGTTCATTTAGTCACCATTCAAAGTTACAGTGGCACTGAAAAATGTAAAGTATGATTTTTTTTTCAGTGCCATTACAACCTTTGTAGCATTCCTATGATCCTGGGATCAAAATCCAGACACTTGGCAACTGGTTTATATTTATGACCGTGGCTGTGTCCAAAGTGATCCCCTTTTGAGACCTTCTAACAAGCAAGGTCAATGGGGAAGCCAGATTCACTTAATGACTGGGTTACAAACTTATCAACTGCAGTGATTCACTTATCAACGGTGGCAATAAAGGTTGTAAAATGGAGTAAAACCTAACAAATGTCTCATTCAGCAACAGAAACTTTGGCTCAATTGTGGTCATAAGCCTAGGGCTACCCATACTCAATTGTGGTCATAAGCCTAGGGCTACCTGTAGTCACCCTCAAACACCCACAACAATTCATTTAAGTTAAGTTTAATAAATTAGATACAAATTGAAAGAAGTTTCTAGGTTTAGGAATAAAAAAACGTCTGAGTGCAAAAGTCTGCAACTAGAGGTCGTAAATAATCAGGGGGAATAGGAACCTCCACAGGTAAAGGAAATAGTACTCAAAAGATGTTAGAGTGAAGTCAGAATGAGGAATCTCCAGACAAAGTGTTGCCCCAAGGAGAAAATAGGAAGAGACAAAACTCAGAAGTCTTTGAATGGTATAATATGTTTCTGAGGTGACATAGGTGTATAGGATGAATCCAACCTGATCATGGCTACACAGAAAGAAGAAAGATATCCTCAAAGATGCACCTAAAGAGATAAGGTAATAAAGATCAGGGCTGGATATATTTTTCTCTCATGCAGGTGAGAAGGAAAGATAAAAGGGAAATAAATCCCAAAGGTGGAAAGAAGCAAAGGGAAGGCTTTGTTTCTGTACAGCACTGCACTCTGCAGCAAGCAGAGAGGAAGGGAAGCTTTGAGGAGGCTTAGTTTGGTAAACTCTCCACCAAATAAGAGAGAGAAAGGCTGACAGACTGAGCAGTGAGGAAAGAGCCCCAACAGATTGGCTGGGAAATTGTGACTTGATGTGGATTAGGTCACACTTGCCTGGTATGGGAGAGATCCAATCCAAAAGACACGATCAAGCAAGGAGGCAGGAATCCAAGAGTGAGCAGTATTGCTTCCAGAGATTGTCAGACTCAGTTCTTGCTTTCAGATTGTTTTTCAAAAGGGTGGAAATTTAGTCTGCTTATTGTGTGCTTTTAAAATACGTGCCTTTAAGCCTGCTGAAACTGCAATCAGTGGAGAAGGAAAAATAGCTGGGTGTGTGCGCAGTGGCTCTGAGCATAAATATTTTAGAGTAGAGAAGAAAAAGGAATTACTACCTTAGTAGGAGAAACAGGGATTATTCATTGAGTTTCATAGTATAGTTTAAAGTTATTCTTATATCTGTGTATCTGTATCTGTTCATTTGTAATTTACGATTGTTTCTTGTTTGTAATGCAATGTTGTTCATAAGAGAGTTGTTTGTAATGCAATGTTGTTCATAAGAGAGTTGTTTTTATTGGATTTCCCAAGAGGGGTAGGGAAATGAACAATCAAGATCTCTCATTGGGTGGAGGCTCAGTGCTAGGTGTTGCTCACAGTACATGGCAAGATCCCAGTTTAGGGTGCTTGAAGAGAAACCAGCTTCTTGTAGGCAAAGCAACTTCTGCTTCAACAGAATGGTATATAAGCAAAGTATATTTAGAACTAAATTAACAGCTCACAGCTTTTTTTTTACTTATAAGATGCATTCCAGACATATTCCTCCTAAAGCAAAATGCAGGATGGTTTTTCTGTTTCATACTCATGTAGCAAGTGAATTTTAGTATTGTCTATCACTCCTATTTACACTCTAGCTCTTCATGGCATGGGACCAAGGTATTTGAAGGGCCATCTTTCTCTCGTTGTCTGTACCTGACCTATTAGATATGGCTGGTAGGCCATGTTTTGGGTCCCAAGACTTCATCTTGTGGGACTCAAGAAACATGACAATTCATACCCTGTGCCTATCTTCTGGAACACCCTGTCATTTGAGATTAGATTCTCTTCTTTTTTTTTGGGTGGGCAATTGATTAAGGGAGAAAAAGAGAAAGCACTGGAAGCCCTTTTAGGTTAGAAATGTTTAAAATAAGATCAAATAGCCTTTTTTTATCACTTGCATCTCTACCAATCTTATTGGCCTTCTTTGAAGCACTTAAGATCTGGCTTATTGCCAGGCATGGAGGTCCAGAAATCAATGAAGCCTGGTGGTTTGTCATAAGTTTTTTTTAATTGTGCCTTTTATTTTAGCTTGGACTGTATGTTGTGTGTTTTTTATAGTTATTTATATCATTGCTTTAATCCTAAATCCTGTTCAGAGGACACTTAGGTGAGAACAGCAGCCAAATAATAAGGGTAAAAATTTCATTTATTTATTAGATATATGTGCCACCCATCATTTTTAGAGGTGACTCTGTGGGGGGGGGGGGTGTTATAATAATAATTAGTATCTGGAGACAGCAGAAAAGAAGAGAAAGGACAGAAGATAATCCCAAAATACAAAGACCTGCAAGAAGAAGTAGAATGACTATGTCAAAAGAAAGTAAAGATAGTACCAATAGCGATAGGCCCCCTGAGTGGAATCCCCAAACAACTGGAACACTATTTGAACACCATCAGCATTGGCAAAATCACCACCAGTCATTTGCAAAAGGCTGCTTTACTTGGAATAGCTTACATCCTGCAATCCTACCTTTAACAATACCAAAACAACATCTGCCTATCCCAAGTCTTGGGATGGTCTCAATAGGTGAATAAAATGTCAGATCGAATCTAAACATGTGGCTGACTGCAACAAATCATAATAATAAATAACCAAACTCAGAGAACACCAAGGACTGAACAGTTCAATTCTGACCTACGTATATTCACTTCAGTTGGAATAACAATAATAGCTGCCTCACTATCTCTGAAGTTAGAACCAGCCCTACCATCTACCCCATTTTAGAATACAGTGATTAAGTTCACTCATAATCTTAACCCACCAATTTTAATTACGGTTGACCAATGAGGGATAACTTTGTTCATGCATTGCACAAATCCACCATCAGCTCGTTTGCATAATACCTTGTGCTTAAAGCAAACTTATGGCTTACAATTATGTACTGGTACATATATATTTATTCATATCTTTACACACATCATTTCCCAATTGCTATAAACAGAAAATTAACTTCCTTTAGGTTGAGACAATATTAAAAGTCAAACAAAAGTGTTCAAATAGCATACATATCTTTGCCCACCCCAAATTGGTGTATTATTAAATAGCACTTGTTATTTTATTTTTTAAATATATCTTTACTTAAAAGTTGTCTTAGAAAATATTCCTGTCCCATCTCTTATTGCTGCCTTACCCACTATATAAAACCTGTTTTTCTTTCAATGGAATATTTCATGATTAGTGTAAATGATCAATTTGTTTATCTTGCCCTTATCTTGCCCTTTAAAATCACAAAACTCCACTTACTTTATCTGTCCAAATCTTGCTTTCTTGAAAATGATCAAAACTATCCCTAGTGCAGGTGACAAAAAAAATCCTGTTTGATCATAGTTCGAACATTTCTAACCCAACAGAGTTCCCCGTGCTTTTCTCTTTTTTCCTTTAATCATCTGCCTGACAAAAATATAAGAGAATTGTTTCCCCAATTTTAATGATTCTGGGTTTTGTTCAGTGCACAGGGAAATCAGCTATTAATATATTTACTGTTATGATTGACAGACATGAATTAAATGCATTTATTTCAAAATGCCATTTCTGGGTGGGGAATCACTTAGAATATTTGGGGTAATCATTTTGTGTCTGTCCAAAGGAAAATATTTATTTGGCTCACAGCAGTTTTGTGCTGGGCAAGAAAGTGTCAACATATAAAATCCATTTTTTTTAAAAAAATAATTCCTTCCTTCCTCCCCTCCCCTTCCCTTTGTTCCCTTCCCTTCTCCCCTCCCTCCCTCCCTCCCTCCCTCCCTCCCTCCCTCCCTCCCTCCCTCCCTCCCTCCTCCTTCCTTCCTTCCTTCCTTCCTTCCTTCCTTCCTTCCTTCCTTATTTTTTAGCTTTGGAGAAAAACAAAACACTCTCACACTTTTCCCCTGACAAGAAACAATGATTCTACCAAGCATTTGCCAAATTTACCCTATGGTTTGATCTAACACAGGGGTATCAAACTGCCGGTCCGTGGGCTGGATGTGTCATGTGGAATCCACGCCCACCCTATTGCCGGCAATGGCAAAACATACTTCTGGTCTAACACAATTAAAAGAACTGAGAATGTTTCCCTTTATTTTTAAGTATAATGACTCTTTGTGTCTCTTTCTTTACAAACAGAGAAATATGAAATATTTGTGGTATTATTGTATGGTGTAACTGTCTTTAAGTGATAGATATGATTTTGAAGCATAGTTTGCATTTATTAGCATGTTAAATTACTGTATGTGGCTGTTTTGATAAAGACCTTAGAGAGCAATCTGATGCACATCTACATAAAAGTAACTATATTGAATTCAAAAGGACTTATTTCTCTATAAATGCACATATCTGGAATCTTTCACATGCACAAACTTGTATATAAGCCCCTTTCCAAAGATATATGCATAAAATTGTGGTATATGGATTGAAGAGAGAACCCTTTGCTCAAGATCAGCTTGTTTTGCTTCTTACAAATAATGTAATTGCCGCAAATCTGTTTCTGTTGCATAAAACAAACAGGTGGATTCATGCCTTACAGTAATACACTGTGCACAGTCAAAGGATACATTTTCAGGCTGTAATGTATATTGTATTTCAGTTTACAATTTTCAGCTGGTGTTACAATAGATTGCCTTGGGTTGTACTCAATGTTTTTTTTTGTAAAAAAACAAAACAAAAGGATGCCGGAACTCACACATGTCATACAACCCGCCTTGCCTACCCTACAAAGTACCATCCAAAAAAGGTGCCGGAACTCCATTCTGGGCGTTCTATGACAAAAAAAAGCCTTGGTTGTACTGATCTCTCAAAATGGTTATGGCTAAATGCTGTGCTATTATATAATCTTATTTTTATAATTCCCTTATGTGTAAGAAAGTACACTCCATGTCCTGTAAAATGTTTTTCAATTATGTATGAATTTTTAAATCTTAGAAAATATCTTTCAGTCTGGGGAGACAGAGTTTTATAAAGCAGAACTTTCTATTATTGATAATGCTATACAAACTCTTCTTCTCTAAGCCCTCCCATCAAACAACAAATATTTTGCACAGACATAATTATTCCTAAGCTTTGCCCAAAGCTGTTGCAAAAATAACATGGACTCATATTTTGTGCTATTACTGTCTAAGTATAACATATTAAATTCTTTGTTTCAGCAAGATGTTGCCATACATTTTTCATTAATGAATTAATAATAATTTTGTTGCAATATTCCAATATTAAGTGAAGACAAAGAGCATAATTGTTTGCACAGGTGACATTTTAATCTGGCATTATGGTTTGCTCTTGTCCCATGCCATTTTCCTGAATTCTTCAGTTCTTCAATTTTACATTTTAGAACTACGACAGCACAGACAAAAGATGAAAATGATTTTGAACAGCCTGGCATCCCTTTGCTGAATATTCTATTGCTCATTAAATTTCAGATATCCAGATCAGCATCAGGAGATTTGTTAAGTATGAAGAAAACGTGAAAACAATCCATGATCCAGGAGCACAGTTACTCTAGGTTTTTAATATTTGCTTGCATCCACTTTCCCAGCCAAGGTTAATCTGAAAAACCAAGGCAAACTGGATGCATAGACCCTGACTTATAAAGCTATTATAGTATATGAGACTGAATAACCCTTGCAATTTATGTAGCGTAGAAATACAAGATGGCATTTTTCTATTGCAACTATATGGATTTTTGAAGAATGAGTGCAACACTCGGTTGTATTACAAAGAAAATACATACAATACTGTTGGTGAAAAACAACCCTATAAAATATAATGTCGGGTTTAATTTTT
Organism: Crotalus tigris; assembly: GCF_016545835.1. NCBI lineage: Eukaryota > Metazoa > Chordata > Lepidosauria > Squamata > Viperidae > Crotalus > Crotalus tigris. The sequence goes on along the minus strand of NW_024096625.1, from coordinate 126,469 downwards.
TTTTAATATATTCAAGCTGCTGGGGAGGGTTTTTAAGGCACTTAACTACATTGTCTTGGCTATCTTGTTTTAAATAATTTCAGCAAATATGCAGTATTCCATATAATATATATGTTGTTCCAAGGGTTGCTCATTGCTGACAGTCTTGACCAAATGTACTTATTTAGAAGGGATGTTCCTGTCTCCTCTAAATGTATTTCTTTGGGGGGGGGGATGAGGGCTATAAAAACAGGTATTATTGAGACTGATATGTCCTATGTTTAATTTTTTTAAAATAAATAAACACAATGCAGGAAATGTCCAAAATCTATATGCTCTTTTTAAATTGACAGCATTTGTATTCTAACCTTAACCTTAACCCATTGCCGGCAATGGGGAAAAAGCTCCGATACACTGCGTGATGTCATGTGACTCGCAAGTTTGACATGTCTGTTCTAGGGTTTCTCAGCTTCAGCAATTAAGCTGTGTAGACTTAAACTCCCAGAATTCCTTAGCTGGGCTCCCCAAATTCAAAGAATTGAATTCTTGGTTGTTATAAACATTTACTTTAAGCCACACATCATCTCTCAAGAGATTATGAATGCTTTTAGAGTAGCCCTTCCTTTGTTGCATTTACCTTTGAGCAGTGCTTTTTTTGTAAAAAAAAAAAAAAAAAAAGGTGCCGGAACTCACACACGTCATACAACCCGCGTTGCCTACCCTACAAGGTTCCATCCCCAAAAGGTGCCGGAACTCCGTTCTGGGCGTTCTATGACAAAAAAAGCCCTGCCTTTGAGGAAGTATTTGGGTCTCCCATTGGGAATGGATGATTCCCTTGGACTTGTTTTTTAGATGGCTGCTTCAGTTTGAGACTAGGGTTGTTTGTGTTGAAGACTCTAAAGAAGCACCGAAGATGTTATAAATACAGTCTGTTGTGCTAAGGCCAGATGGAGAAAGGGCTTGTGACTATTCTTTCTCCAGGACCTGCTCAAGTCATAATTCTGTTTAAATGCCTTTTCTTTTCAAGCATTCTGTTTTTGTGTCCTGCTAAGAAAAACCTTGTAGTATTGCTCCATTCTGAAGTAGCCTGATAAGCAGTAGAAAACAAATGAACCTGGGAAGCTTTCCAGCTATGCTTGGCACTTTGAACTCACTTTTTCCTGTACTTATGACTGTACTTGTGTGGTGCCTGAAGGGCTTGAATCTTGAGGAATCAGTAGAAAGCTTCAAGCCTGAAATCTATAGCGTTGCAAAGCCAATCCAGATATTTTTTATGAACAATTTTTCTTGGGTTTGACTAGAGAACTAATAGATACCTGTCTGGTCCTGTTGAATTAATTCTTTGTCTGAGAAACATATCTGTGAGGGATTATGATGATGCACTTTGGTCTGCTTTCTTCTTGTTTCAGTTCATCTTGTCCCCCGACTTTCTATGTAATCTGACCACCAGTGCATTAGACCAGGGGTCCCCAACCCCCAGTCTGTGGACCAGCACCGGGCCGCGGCATGCCAGAAACTGGTCTGCACAAACCAGCAAAGCCCCATCCATGGATGCAGGCAGTACATGAAACCATACCCCCTCTGGTCTGCAGAAAAACCTCTCTCCAGTCCCTGGTGCTCAAAAGGTTGGGGACCTCTGCATTAGACCATAGAATTAGACTTTGCCTGCATTATTTTCTTCCTCTTCCAGATTCTGACTACTTCATTGGCTTCAAATGCTACTGGGCCCTTTAACATCTGGGTTCATGATAAAGCAAGTGTTTAGGTTCAATTACTGGCTGACCACCTTGTCACTGTTTCTGCTGTGGTTGTCATTTTTTATCCTTTGAGATAACAAAGGCATCTGCAGGTGCATCTGTTTCAGATACTTTGCTGAAGAAGGCTTTCTTCTTTTTTTTTTACAGCAGAATGAAATGGAGATGGATGCTAGCAGGCATCACAGGAATATGTTTATTGAGTACAGATACTGAATACTGGACTAGATAGACGTTTGGCACAGCTCCTCTTTTGTCTTTATATGTGTCTTTTTATAATATTTGCATGAAAAAGTGCAAGTGCTGAAATGAAATGTAGACAGTGCTCATTCATACCAGAATGTTAAGTGGCAAAATTCACTGAGATTAAAAAAAAAATATTTGTACTACAATTCTAGAAAAAGGTTAGATCAGTTTATATTATGTGAAAATCAATTATACTTCTGTTAAACCGACAATCCTTTTTGTAAATCATGAAAGCCTATAGCTCCATTTTCCATGAGACTGTGACAGAAATATGACATAGAGTAATAAATTAGAAAATGTGCAACTTGCATTAAGATCACGGTCTTCACATTTCACCCTACAGTAGCCATTGGGATGACTGCCAATGGGCAGATGTGTTGGCATCAGAGTTGGAGATGGTGTGCACAATCCCTTATGCACAATGCAATCTCTGTGCTTCATATCCACATAACTGAAGGCTTCACCCTGTGCCTCTTTTCTCTCTCTTTCTTTCCAAAGATAAATATCAATGACAAAAATGTAATCATATACGAGCCAGAACATATTTTCAGAATCCTATCCAAAATACAAGTGTGCTTACAAACTGAATATAAGCTTTATTATTTAGTAGTAGTAGTTTTTTTTTTAAAAAAAAACTAGATGTCAGTGTAATGGTTTTAGACCAGTGGTTCTCAACCTTTTTAATGCCGCGACCCCCAACCGGTCGTAAGTCGAGGACTACTCAACTGGTGCAGCACCGTTTGCAGAATGGGACTTTTGGCGGGCTCAGCAGGGCAGAGTCAGCCTGGACAATTCCTATTGGCTTTTGAAAGCCAATAGAATTAGACTCTATTCAAGAGAGTCTATTCTATTGGCTTTCAAAAGCCAATAGAATAAAAGGGAGTAGCACAGCTAAGGAAAAGGGGGGGGGGAATGGTGGACTGTGTTGTTTGGCGACCCCCGTGAAATGGTCGTTTGACTCCAAATGGGGTCCCGACCCACAGGTTGAGAACCACTGTTTTAGACATTTACCATGGAATTTTACACACTCTGATTTACAATTTACTGTAATTGTAAGTCGTAAAGGTTTTAAAACAGGTCACCATGTGACCATGCCTGATTTTACGAGCCTTTTTGCATTAGTCATTAAACAAATGCCATGTCGTTAAGTGAACCCATTGTTTTCAATAAGTCGGTTTTTGCAAAACATCCAACCACCCCCCCAAAAAAAAACAAACCAAACCCTCTGTAAAACTCTCATTTGCTAGATGGTTTGAGAATGATGAGAATCCTTGTAAGGAATACTTTCATATTTTGGTGGAAAATTTGTTCTCAGGAGGACCCATTATTTTCAGTTGAACTGCTTGGATTGAAATCTTACCGGCATTTTATAGACTTCACTGAAAAATTACTTAAAACTCATATTTCATCTAGGCCTGATAAAGGTAAAGGTGCTAGTCCTCTTACTGAAGAAGAGACTGCCTGTATGTGGCTCAGTAAACATGCATCCCTATATAGTTGGCTCTGCCTTAAATTATGTCAAGCAATTGGCACAATTCCTGATTAGAAATTAATTTGATCAGTGTCAGCAGAGCACACACAGTTTCTTTCTCACAGAAGAACATGCCAAATCCATTAAGAATAAACTACTTGATGCTGATTTCAGCCTTTCATGCTTTGTCAGTTCAGCTGCATATCTCGCCAATGTTAATGAGAATCCCTGCGTAAATACCATTATTGGTGTAAGTGTACGGGGTTTTAGTTTAGATAGAAATTTTATTCCTTTGGACAAGACCATTTTGCTTGAAAGTTGCAGTCAGCCAGTAGCACTTACTAGCTCCTATCCTATCCGGCTATGCTGATGAGTTTTTCAAATGAATAATAAACAATAACTTATAATTAGAACGATAAAGCAGATGTTTGGTTTCTTTTGCTCGGCTTTGAAAAGCCACCATGTAGCATTTTGATTTCCCATTCTAGACTACAACTCTGGTATTTCCTGGTGGACGTCTAATTAGATAACCATCTCCAACCTTGCTTGAAGTTTTTATAGGCAATATAAACTAGAGGTAGTGCACAAGTTACAACCGTAATGGAGCTTGTCCATTCTGGTCATAAGTTGTGATGGTTGTAAAGCAGGTCATCACATGACCAATTTTATGACATTTTTGGGAATTGCCATGGTAATTAACTGAATTCATGGTCATTAAATCAACTCATTGTTTGCTATGGGGCATTTTTATCAAAACCAGAAGTAAACACTAGTTTTCAGCAATACATAGTAAATTATAATTGTGCGACCATAGGATTCTGCAAATAGCTATAAAAACAGGCAGCCAAGTACCCAAAATGGAGTTATGTAACCATGTGTGTGTGTGGGGGGGGCTGATGAAACTTCAGGACTGGGTCATAAGTTTCTTTTGGGAGGGATACGTCATAACTTTGAATGGTCACTAAATGATTAGCGTAAGTTGAAGACTACCTGTAGTTACAGACACTTTACTGGATCTATACATATGTAAATAAATCCAAGTTACATAAATATAAAAACAGGAGGGACATGCTTCAAAGATAACTACTTTTGGAATTTCTCGTCATTTGAGGAAGAAGGAGCAAATTGGATTAATTGTCTGGAGTGCTTTAACTTTTTAAAACTTTCCTTCTAAATAAAATTAGAAGTCATGCTATATGCAGTTGGTCAGGAGCAAGATTCAGTAACATTCCATGGTTACAACCAACTAATTACTAGTATTTCTGTATTCACATCATAAGAATTAATATATAGTGGCTATATTATTAGTTTTGCATTATATGGATATTCAGGGATTGAATTCATAAGGTTGCATGATATAATGATAATTTATTAAACTTCCAGAAGCAGAATTCTAAATATTCAGAACTTCTGAATTCATTTTATACTGTCAGTTTAACAAGTTTATCTTCCTTCTCACTTGGACTCTCAGAGACAAGATGAGGTTTATTATTTTTTTCTACTCAGATAGTATTTTCGTTTCCAAAATTTATTATGGGTATACAAACCAGGTTAAGTACACATTTAAATGTTCAGTAACACTCCATAGGCAAGATCTAGAAACAAAGAAAACCAGATGTATTTATAATCAAGCAATAAGAAACTACAGTATAACTAATGTGATTAGTTATAATTGACTATAAAAAGGCAAACAGCTTAAAACAGACATGTCAAACTCACAACGTCATGTGACATCTCGCAATGTATTGGGACGGTTTTGCCATTGCCGGCAATGGGATGGGTGCGGCTTCCGGATGACGCATCCAGCCTGCGAGCTGGCAGTTTGATACCCCTGGCTTAAAACAATCACTATGCTGCATCACATTTGTTAAATGTCAAACCACAACTTCAGCTAACTAGCTATCTGACCAATTTTCTCTTACACTGCTCATTAAGTGTAAAGGTAATTCTAAAAACCTGCTAGTTAATGGCTGCTATGCTTAAAATTCGACAATGCTCACAAGTTCTATGCTAAAACATTTTAGTAATATTAAGATGTCCTAAATTCTTCCACACATTCCAGATTTTGTAAGAAGAACAATTTTCTAATATTTTTGTATGAGTAGTCTTTTTTGCACTTGTTTTGTGCAAAAAGTGTTTTGCAGTCTTTTTACTAAAAAAATGTTAAGCACCATCATCTGAAGAATAGTGGAATGAGATCACATTTTAGTGTGTGTGTATATATCAGGACAATTCATTTCCATTTGTTCAAGCTTTTATTTTAAAGCACTTTTGAAAAGGCTTCATTCTGTGGATCCTATCTCGATGGCTTCTCTGATTATTCTGTTATTAAAATGTTCACTTTTGGCAATGGTTCTGGTATTTTTAAAGTCAATTTCGTGTCCTGTGGCTTTAAGGTGTTGGACCAGGGAAGATGTTGGTTCCTCTTTTTTGACTGAGTTCTTATGTTCTTCAATGCGTGCACTTATTCTTCTGTTGGTTTGTCCGATGTATGTGGTGGGACAAGTGGTGCATGGGATTTCGTGTACTCCTTGATTTTCTAATTCAATTTTATCTTTGGGGTTTCTAAGGATGGTGGATATTTTTCTACATTTTAATAACAGAATAATCAGAGAAGCCATCGAGATAGAAAAACGCCCACACAGCATGAACAAGCGAGATGATACCTCCCGCCTACCAGCCATTTGGAAACCTGCCCTTATTGACAAACGACTCCCTAACCCCAAAATCTTAAACCCCTCTGCAACTCAGACTAACCTGAGCACAACCAAACAGAACACTCCCCCAGCCAATCAGAGCACAGCCAAGCCCCTAACCATTCAGAACACACCTCCACCCAATCAGAACACAGCCAAGCTCCCATCCAATCAGTTCATACCCTCACTGGCAGTTAAAAGGAAGAAACAGCTAAAACCACACATTGCTGCTCAAAGCAAGAAGCTAAAAACACCAGCCTGAAGATGACGAATGTGACTTCGTCGAAACGTTGCCAAGACACTTCCAATTTTACGCGGGAGAAAACCCGAACAACCAAGACCTATATACAAATACCCGCGAAAACCTCAGAAAACATATATATATATATATATATATATATATATATATATATATATATATATATATATATATGCAATATATATGCCATATATATATATATATATATATATGCTATATATGCAGGTCTTGGTCTATTTGGGTCTTTTCCGATGTAAGATTGAGAGTATCTTGGTGACATTTCAACGAGGTCCCACTCGTCATCTTCAGGCTGGGCTCTTCGGCTTCATGCTTTTGCGAGCAAAGTGTGATCAAGCTGCTTCTCTATATATATTGGTGGGGGTGTCTGGAATGCTGGCTTAGTTGCTGTAGGTGGATTGGTTGGCTGTGTAGGAGTTATTGTTTGTGGATTGTTTGGCTGTTTCGTAACATCCTGAGTAGTTGAGGTGCTGGCTGTGTGCCCTTAGTCTTTTGTGTTGTAACGACCTGGGTAATGGGTTGTGTGATGACATCCTGAGATGTAGTGTAGTGATATCCTGAGTTCTGTGTTGCATCATCCTGCGTCGTTGGCTGTGTTGTAACATCCTGAGCTTTGGCGTTGTAGCCTCCTGAGTCCTGTGATGTGATGTCCAGGGCTGTGAAGTAACATACCGGGCTTTGGTATATATTTTCAAGACTGTTAGCTGCAGCAACTACTTTCATGCATTTCATCATTATTATCATGATTCTTTGGAACATACCTCTAGTAAGAAATGTTCCACAGTATCAGCACAAAACATCAGTGCAAACTCTAGATACAGCAAATGGCAATTTCTCAACATTTACTTAAAACTAGCAGCAGTTTAAAAAAAAACTACAAACTTTTTTAGTTCTCTGAAAAGCCAGCACTGACAAAGCTTTGTGTGCTTCTCTGGGGAAAATGTTCTAAAGAAGTTTGTGTCTTCTCCTATATCTCCCTATATTCCGCATTCTTTTTGCATGAATGTCCTTGTCATCTGAGGTCAAGTAGAGAATGGGGAAGGAGTGAGGGGCATTTTCAATTATGATGTCCTGCTGTCAAACTCTTTCCCTAGGGAGGCTTGTTTGAGGCCTGCTCTAATATTTTTAGATGCCCTGAAAAGACCCTTTGTTTTCCTAGGCTTTTAATCTCCAGCATAGGTCTGTTTCTGCTCTGCTTATTTCCACTGCTGATTCTTGCTGCAGTTTTGCTGATTGAAGTTATTTTGTGGGTGACAAAAAAAAAAAAAAAAAATATAAACTTTTTTTTAATTGGAAGATAGCAAAAAATAAAAATAAAAAAATAAAGCTGTACGTACAGATCAGAATGTGTCGAAGATTGTTTCCACTTCCTTTTTACCCTATAGAATTTTTTTCCAGGACTTCAGTTAATCCATTATCTCAGGTACAACTGTTCTGACACTGAGATTTCCTATATTCACACTGCATGATGCTGTGAGAAGCTCATATGTGCCATTTGTTTTCCTTGGAGAATCTAAACAGGAATGTTCCAGAATCATACAGTACTATGTGTACTCAGGAATGGAAAAAACCCCTTAACTCAAGAGTCTTCAAACGTGGCCCTTTTATGACTTGTGGACTTCAACTCCCAGAATTCCTCAGCCAGCTGGCTGAGGAATTCTGGGAGTTGAAGTCCACAAGTCATAAAAGGGCCACGTTTGAAGACCCCTGCCTTAACTGAAGTCTCAAGTGGCCACTGCCATGATAAATCTTCTGTGATATTTAGCAGATATAGCCTCCATCAACACGTCTTCTTTTAATTTCTCCCCGCATGTGACATTTACAGAGAAAATAGATTTTCACTGTTCTTTGCTCTAGAAATTAAGTTGGTGATAGGGCCTGATTTTTTTACATTTTGATCTTCACACGTTTCTAAAACAAATATCCAAAATACATTTTTATTTCAGGAAATTTAATGGAATACAACACATCACATTGCTACCTGCTCTTGCTGAAATCCTTCTTCCTAAGGGAATTCTATAACTTCTCAACTCCAGGAGATAAAGGCAGCACTTTTTGCAATGACAAATTATTTTTAAAAAATCTGACTTTTTTTTTTAAAAAAACTGGATTTTTAAAAGCAATTATAATTAATATTTTGAAATTTCTCTGTATTTTTTTAGCTGGATATTATGTTTATTTTTAAAAAAGGAGGGGGAAAAGTCTAATAGCATTTATAGATAAAGACATTAAGCATCTGGCATTTATAAAGTAGCTTAATTGGTTTTGGCTACAATCCTAGACATACTTCCTATGATAAAAGTCCCATTGGATTTCAGGATTTATTCTAAGTAAATGCACTCAGTTCTGACTGTTTGCCATAAAGGTGGATTAGGCTTCTTGTATTACCTGTACCTCTTGAATAAAACATCCTAAATATTTTACTATTAGATGTCCTTATCATTATTTTATGTATGTATATATATTTATACATATGTATGTATTTTTTCTTCCGTTCATTCATATCTATTTTTTAAAAACTACCTGGACAAATTCCCAGATTCTTTTTGCAAGGTTTTTTTGGAAGTGGTTTGCCATTGCCTCCTTTCTAGGACTGAGAGAAAGTGAATGGCCCAAAGCACAGGTCAGCAACCTGCGGCTTGGAGCCACATGTGGCTCTTTGAGCCTTCCCCTACAACTCCCAGCCTCCTCTGCCATTTGCAGAGACAGAGATAGACACTTGTGCTTCCCTTCTCTCTCTCCCTCCCTCCCTCCCTCCCTCCCTCTCTCTCTCTCTCTCTCTCTCTCTCTCTCTGTATGTGTGTGTGTATGTTTGTGTAAAAAAAAAGAGAGTGCTCTTGGAGAACGGTGTTCTCCAAGAGCTGAAAAGCTTACTGGGCGGAGCTCCTCCCTTTGCTGCATCTCTGCAGGAAGCAGGAAGGGCAGGAGAAAGCTAGCTAGCCCAGCTATGCTGGCTCAGGAATTCTGGAAGTTGAAGTCTATGAGTCATAAAAGAGCTGAGGTTGCCTACCCCTGAGCTTGTTGGAGAACAGCTTGAAGCCAGCTTGCCAGGTGAGCAGAAGATTGGAGAGAGAGAGGGGGAGGGAGAGAAAGAGAGAGAGAGGAAAGAGAGAGAGAAAGAAAGAGAGTGGGGGAAGAGGACTGGCAGACCAAGGGCAGAGAGAGAGAGAGAGAGAGAGAGAGGGAGGGAGGGAGGGAGGGAGGGGAGAGAGACAGCGAGAGACAGAGAGACCCTTTTGACATCTAAAATGAACATAACACTGCATATACCCTTTTTTACCTTTATGATATATATATATATATATATATATATATATATATATATATATATATATATATAATAAAATAATACTCGATCACCGGGAGAGTTATAAGTAAAAATACTTTACTAAAAATACTCTATGCCACAAACGTTCTAATCAACACCCACAGCATTATAGACTAGGAGCTACACCTCCTCCCTATCAGGAGCATTCGCATGTGAATGTGAATGCCCATCGACATCCCGTTGACGTTTCTCCACCACGCGACCAACACCGACTTACACAGCGAGGGAATTCCCCACCGCAGCACGTTGATGCAGGCGCACTGATAGTGAGCCCCCCACCGATGGAGAAAGGGAGGGGGGAGAGCTCCCCATATGGATGACCCAGGTACCTCCCAACAACATCGAGGGAAACCCGTATCCCTTTGGGGGGGGAGGAAATAGCAGTAGTGGAGTTGGAGCACCTGGGAGATCCAATAGTGGAATCCTTAAGTTTGGCACCACTTATGGTAATGAGGGAGAGTATCCCGTGCGGGGAGGGGAAATGAAACATGGGATGACGACCCGTTCGCTTAGTAAAAGGGAAAGCAATGTGGGCGGAAAGTATGCTCAAACACCATCGGACTTCTACCGGCAGAAACGGGAGGGATTTGGTTTGAATGTTATTTGGCGAAGGGAGATAGACATGGGGGACGCCGGGATGGAGGATGGAGATGTGAGCATTGGAATATGTCATACCCATATGGAAGTTATTCATACGGATGAGAATAAGGGGGAGAGCACACAACAAGAAGAGGGTGTTGGCTTGCAACCGGTGGAGCTCTGCCCCCATGGTAGGATACAAGAAAACATCGAACTAAATCCCCTCGATGTGACGGGAACCAATACCACCAGGAGAGAGGGGAACATAGGTTTGCCAATGACCCCAGAAATCAGCAATAGTGAAATAAAGAAAAGAACTCGAAGGAATGACAAGAAAGAACATAACACCAGATATCCATTCCGCTTATCAGCTGATCAGCCGGGGCCAATGACGCGATCTAAGTGCCGTGTGCAGATGTCGACCAAACCCATTAAAACCACCTTGTCAGAACGGCCTTTTAGCCCTGATGATGTTGGGGAGTTTTCCCAATGAAAGCTTGGCAACTTTTTAGCATAGTAAAGTATTTTTAGTAAAGTATTTTTACTTATAACTCTCCTGGTGATCGAGTATTATTTTAGTCTATTTATAATTATGCCCTGGAGTTACATTTTTACCAATATTATTGAATATATATACATATGTGTGTGTGTGTGTGTGTGTGTATGTATGTGTATGTATGTATGTGTGTGTATATATATATATATATATATATATATATATATATATATATATATATATATATATATATTGTTTTCTGAGGTTTTCGCGGGTATTTGTATGTAGGTCTTTGGTTGTTCGGGTTTTCTCCCGCGTAAAATTGGAAGTGTCTTGGCGACGTTTCGACGAAGTCCCATTCGTCATCTTCAGGCTGGTGTTTTCAGCTTCGTGCTTCGAGCAGCAATGTGTGGTCTTAGCTGTTTCTTCCTTTTAACTGCCAGTGGGGTATGAACTGATTGGGTGGGAGCTTGGCTGTGTTCTGATTGGGTGGAGGTGTGTTCTGATTGGTTAGGGGCTTGGCTGTGCTCTGATTGGCTGGGGGTTGGCTGTGCTGGGGGGTTGGCTGTGCTCTGATTGGCTGGGGGAGGGGGAGTGTTCTGTTTGGTTGTGCTCAGGTTAGTCTGAGTTGCAGAGGGGTTTAAGATTTTGGGCTGCCTTGCTATTTTTTGGCTTCGCGTTTGTGGTCGTGCCTCATTTTCATGGAGGGTGTCAGTTTGCTTCATGTATGGATTGGAGGGCTTTAAAGTGGCTAATGATGCAGCTCTGGTCTGGCTTCTGGTTTGTGGTCGTGCCTCATCATCGGTGTGGCTTTGGGTTTGCTTTTTGCGTGGATGTGTGGTGGTGACATCCTGTGTGGTTTTTGTGAGTGTGGGTCTGGTATCATTTTTTGTATTAGGGAGTCGTTTGTCAATAAGGGCGGGTTTCCAAATGGCTGGTAGGCGGGAGGTATCATCTCGCTTGTTCATGCTGTGTGGGCGTTTTTCTATCTCGATGGCTTCTCTGATTATTCTGTTATTAAAATGTTCACTTTTGGCAATGGTTCTGGTATTTTTAAAGTCAATTTCATGTCCTGTGGCTTTAAGGTGTTGGACCAGGGAAGATGTTGGTTCCTCTTTTTTGACTGAGTTCTTATGTTCTTCAATGCGTGCACTTATTCTTCTGTTGGTTTGTCCGATGTATGTGGTGGGACAAGTGGTGCATGGGATTTCGTATACTCCTTGATTTTCTAATTCAATTTTATCTTTGGGGTTTCTAAGGATGGTGGATATTTTTCTGTTTGTGCAGAATGCTGTTTTGATGTTGTGTTTATGGAGGATCTTACTGATTCTGTCTGTGGTGCCTTTTATGTATGGGAGGAGGGCTTTGCCGTTTTCTTGTTCTTTGTCTTGGATTTTAGTGGGGGTTTCTTTTTGGATTAGGTTTGTAATCTTATTTCTATTGGAATCCATTGGATGTTAGTACATTGGTGAGAGTGTGTAGTTCGTTTTTTAGGTGTTGTTCGTCAGCTAAGCGTTTTGTTCTGGAGATGAGTGTCTTGGCTACAGAGTTGATCTGTGCTGGGTGGGGGTGTGAGAGAGCGTGCAGATAGCGGTTTGTGTGTGTTTTCTTCTGGTAGATGGGTGTGTCCTAGCCACCCCCAACCAATCAGAGCACAGCCCCCCAGCCAATCAGAGCACAGCCACGCCCCTAACCAATCAGAACACACCTCCACCCAATCAGAACACAGCCAAGCTCCCACCCAATCAGTTCATACCCCCACTGGCAGTTAAAAGGAAGAAACAGCTAAGACCACACATTGCTGCTCGAAGCACGAAGCTGAAAACACCAGCCTGAAGATGACGAATGGGACTTCGTCGAAACGTCGCCAAGACACTTCCAATTTTACGCGGGAGAAAACCCGAACAACCAAAGACCTACATTATATATATATATATATAATGGTAAAAAAGGATATATGCAGTGTTATCTTCATTTTAGATATCAAAAGAGTTTTGCGGCTCCCAGTGTTTGGTTTTCAATGGGAAACAGGTCCAAGTGGCTCTTTGAGTGTTTTGGGTTGCCTACCCCTGGCCCAAAGCCACCCATTTGACTCAGTGCCTAAGACAGAAGGAGAATTCATAGGCTCCTGATTTCTAGCCTGATCCTCCAATCACTGTACTAAACTGGTTCTCACATGTATATATTTATTTATATAACTTATAGCCCAACTGTCTTCCAACAACTCTGGGCAGCATATAGCTAAAAGTAAGAAAAATATATAAACACTAAAAAGAAATCATAACTGTGCCCCCAAAATCCCATATAATAAATAACAACAATAACAAAACCCTATCTAAGGGGGGATCACTCTGCCCCAAAGTCTGGGAAAGTAGTCTGAGTATTGAAGTACAAGCCATCCAAGATCAAAGATGGAAAATCTGGGGGTATAAATATCTAATTTCTCAATATTCCCAGGTTTGAGTCTGAAACTAGACCTCCAAGATCTAGATACTGGGATAGGACCTCAACAGCATGTCCTGGTCAACCCAGAAACTGAATTGTATAATTGGGTATCATCTGTGTGAAGATGTTACCTAATCTTAAACCAACAGACGACCTACCCAGTCTCTCTCCTTCCCTTGTAACACTGATTGAAACTGGCCACAAAGAAAGGAGAAAAATCACTACAGAATGATGTCCCCCACACACCCGAACTTCACAGTTAGTCAGAAGATACTGTGAACAATGTATTTCCTTCAAGGTGCTCTGAAACCAAAGCTGACCACATCTTAACTATTTTCCTTAAAAGGGAAGGTTGAAAATGATGAAAATTATCAAGAATTTTTGGATGCAGCTTCTTGAGGAGGGGCACACAACCATCTCCTTCGAAGCCAAGAGAATGACCTCCTTCCTCAGAGAAGTAGATTCCACGACATGGACCCGAATCCAGAGGGACCTGTATATACCAAACAGGTGATTGAGTTCATAATCCAAGGATCCTATCTGCATCCTCAGGAGTCACAAGGGTGAACTTACTTGAGATAACTCTTTAAGATTCTGCTTAGGACACTTCCATTGTATTTATCCAGTTAGAGTGCACTCTAAGCAAATCCAAGTGATTAACTGACAAGTAGCAAGAATAATAATAATAATAATAATAATAATAATAATAATAATGCAACAAATAAAAGCTATAGCCAGGAAAATCAGTAGATGTGAAGCTCGAATTGCAAACTATAGGCAGAACCTCCAATTTCAATCCAATCAGAAACATTTCTACCAATCCATCAATGGAGAAACTGCAAGGAATCAGTCAGTACCTGACAAGGAAGAAACAGTGCAGTTTTGGAAGCAGATATGGGATAACCCAAAGAAATACAACAAGGATGCGGTTTGGTTAAAAGAGGTGGATGCAAATAAAACAGAAGTTGAAATGAAAGAACTAGTAATAACAACAAAAATGGTAGAAAAAAGAGCAAAGAAAATCAAAAATTGGTCAGCACCAGGTGAAGATGAACTGCATGGGTTTTGGTTGAAACATCTAACTGTTATACACCCACTCATTGCCAAACAGTTCAACAATATACTACAAGGAGGAGAAATTGAAAAGTGGCTAACAACTGGGAAAACCTACCTAATAATGAAAAATCCAGCAAAAGGGGCAACACCAGGTAACTACAGGCCAATTACCTGCTTACCAACAACTTTCAAATTACTAACTGGTGTAGTAGCTGATGCAGTGCAACAGCATCTAGTTGAAAACAATCTCTTTCCACCTGAGCAGAAAGGAAACCGCCCCAATAGCAGAGGAACAAAAGATCAACTCCTAATAGACAAAATGATCTTGGAAAACTGCAAGAGAAGGAAGACCAACCTGAATGTGGCATGGATTGACTACAAAAAGGCATTTGATTCTCTGCCACATGATTGGATAATCAAGTGCCTAGAAATAACAGGAGTCAGTAGAAACATCAGAAAATTTGTGCAAAGATCGATGGCACAATGGAAGACACAGTTGCAGATCAATGGTGAGAGGCTGGGAGAGGTTAATATCAAGAGAGGAATATTTCAAGGAGATTCATTATCACCATTACTATTTGTTATTGCACTGTTTCCTCGGTCAACAATCTGAATAACTCAGGACATGCTATCAAACATCAAAAACATGCCAGACTATCCCATCTCCTTTATATGGATGACCTGAAGCTGTATGGAAAAACATCATCTGAAATAGAATCGCTGCTCAACACTGTCCGTATATATAGCCAAGATATTTTATGGAGTTTGGCTTGGACAAATGTGCCACACTTACTATCAAACAAGGAAAAAGTAGTGAAAACTGAAGGAATCAAGATGCCCCACGAAAATAACATTAAGAGTCTGGATGAGGAAGATTACTACAAATACTTGGGTATCCTTCAAGCTGACAACATCAAGCACACTGAAGTCAAGAAAAAGATTAGAGGTGAATACATCAAGAGAGTGAAGAAGATCTTAAAATCCAAACTCAATGGAGGAAATACCATAAAGGCAATCAACACCTGGGCAATCCCAGTCATTAGGTACACAGCTGGAATAGTGGACTGGACTCAAGCAGAACTAAAAGCAATGGATAGGCAGACCAGAAAAATAATGACAATGAATCATGCCCTTCATCCACGCAGTGACATTGATAGACTTTATCTACCAAGGCAAATAGGTGGGCGTGGAATGCTACAAGTACATCAGATGGTTGAAGAAGAAAAAATGGTTTTGGAAGAATATCTGAAGAACAATGATGAAGATGCACTGAAATTAGTATATCAGGAAGGCTTACTAACTACTGGAGAGACCAAACTGGCCTACAAGAAAGACCAAATGAAGAACAGAATAGAGGCATGGGAAGACAAAGCACTACATGGCCAATACATGAAAAAAATAGCTGGGAAAGCAGATAATAATAAGACCTGGCAATGGCTAAGAGCAGGAAAATTGAAGAAAGAGACCGAGGGACTAATTCTGGCTGCACAAGACCAAGCCTTAAGGACAAATGCATACAAAGTCAAAATTGAGAAGACAGCAACAGACAGTAAGTGCCGCCTATGCAAAGAAGCTGAAGAAACAGTGGACCACTTGGTAAGCTGTTGCAAGAAGATTGCACAGACTGATTACAAGCAGCGGCATGACAAAGTAGCAACAATGGTGCATTGGAAGATCTGCAAAAAATATCATTTGCCTGTAAGCAAAAACTGGTGGGATCATAAAATAGAGAAAGTCATAGAAAATGATAAAAATTAAACTGCTCTGGGACTTCAGAATTCAAACAGACAAGCACCTGCAACATAACACCCCAGACTTAACAATTGTCGATAAGAAAGACAAAAAAGTCTGGATAGTGGACGTGGCAGTGCCTGGAGACAGCAGAATAGAAGAGAAAGAACTGGAGAAGATAACAAAATACAAAGACCTACAAATAGAAATAGAAAGACTGTGGCAAAAGCAAGCAAGGGTAGTACCAATAGTAATAGGCTCCTTGGGTGCAATCCCAAAACAACTGGAGCACCACTTGAACACCATTGGCATTGACAAATTCGCAATTAGTCAATTGCAAAAGGCCGCCTTACTAGGAACTGCTTCCATCCTGCGACGATACCTGTTAAATCATCAAACATCCACATCTGCCTATCCCAGATCCTGGGTAAGGACTCGATAGGTAGACAAAATGCCAAATCCAGTCTGAACATCTGGCTGACTGTTCAATGATCCATAATAGTAATAATAATAATAATAATAATAATAATAATAATAATAATCATAATAATAATAATAATAATAAAGTTGGAAGGGACTTTGGAGATCATCAAGTCCAACCCCCTGCTCAGGCAGGTAACCCTATACCATTTCGGACAAATGGCTGTCCAGTTTCTTGTTAAAAACTTCCAGTGTTGGAGCATTCACCATTTCTGGAGGCAGGTTGTTCCACTGGTTAAGTCCTCATGGTGGCCCAATAGAAGTTCCTGTGACTTGTCCTTCCCCAACTGGGAATGAGTCACCTTAAACAGTGCCCCTGGGTGGCTATTGGTGATGTAATAAAGAAGAATAAATAATAATGTGTTGTTGCCCTAATCACTAATATATAACCTCAAATGCGGACTCTTACTCATGTTCAGTTGCATATTAGGTGCCCCCAGTGCTTTTTTTGTAAAAAAAAAAAAAAAGGTGCTGGAACTCACACACTTGCCTACTCTACAAGGTTCCATCCAAAAAAGGTGCCGGAACTCTGTTCTGGGCATTCTATGAGAAAAAAAGCCCTGGGTGCCCCCATCATTACAATATCTTAGGGTATATCTCTTCCAACAAGTAAATTCATGATCTTTTTATTTTAGAGGTATGCATTTATGTTCATAAAATACATGATGCATATTATATCAATTTATGTTTTAATTATATTCCACATTTGGCACAATAGAATTTCATTAAGCTGTATTAAATATTTATTTAATGTTTAATAACTATTTATTTAAAATGAAGTTATTTGATGTTTTAGATAGGAAATATTTATTTTAACTAGGTGTCTTGACTCTTATTGGCTTTTTATTGATTTGGTAGTCAGTCATATTACAAGTTTAAGGCATAATTTGCTCTTTCATTAATATCTAAAACATAATATCTACTCCTACTAACCATACTGGGTAAAACATTATTCATATGGTATGATTGTTTTTGTTCTGTTTGAAATTATTTTAGAATGATTTCTAATCTTTTTGGTTTGGTTGATCCTCTAACACAGAGATCCCCAACCTTTTGGGCACCAGGGACCGGTTACATGGAAAGACGTTTTTCCGCGGACCGGAGGGGGCGTGGTTTTGTGTTCTGCCTGTATCCGGTGGATGGGGTTTTGCTTGTTTGTGTGGCCCAGTTGCTGGCATGCCGCAGCCCAGTACCAGTCCATGGACTGGGGGTTGGGGAACTCTGCTCTAACAGACAAGACAGCAAGCATTTAATATGCATTTCTCAAGCCATGTTCTTCATATTCCAGAAGTATCTTAATTCAAATATATTTTTTAAAAAAATTAAAAATGTCACAGAATATCCTTTTTAATGGATTCTCATGTGTAAAACTTCTTCCATTCATTAGGCCTTTAAAAAAGTTAATAGCTCAAGTAAGTTTCCCTACTTGCACAGTCACAGCTTTGCACTAATCAGAAAAGAATTGTTCTACGACTTGGTGGCCTTGTGAGATAAGAATCCTGGTTGGACTCCATTCATTTCATTTATACAAACCTGCATGCCCAAGATGTTTCTAGTAAAGGCAGAACAGGCTGAAGATGGATAAACACCCACAGCTTCCTGTAAAAAAGAGGTAGTGAAGTATTATGCAAAAGAAGTAAGAAGATGTGAACACAACAAAGTTTTGGATCAATGTGTTGAGCAATAATTTCAGATGAATTGATTTAAAACATATTGAACAATACTACTGTGCTGTGTGAATGTAAATACTTTTTTATCTTAATTTTCTGGTTTAATAGGATTATATTTTAATAACATTCCATATGTTTCAAAATAATTCAGTGTTCTCCCAACACTCATTCAAAAAAAAAAATCCTTTGTTAAACTTGTTAAACAGGCTCTCAAGGACCAATTCTACATATGCCCAAGAGTTTGTTGTTTAAATTCTCTTTTTGACTCCCCCCACCCATCACAGATACATGAGAAATAAATATTTGAAATTAGGACAGGGACATTCTTTGTCTTGTTCACAAACCAATAAAATAATGGATTATTTGGATCCAAAAGAATCTGGGTAGTATGTTATTTTCACCAAAATTCGATATGATAACAATAGGACCTAGCCTCCCTTCCCTTTTTAGACGGAGAATGGTTTGCAGTGCGGTATGTGATGATGAATGCTAAATCAGCTTTTGTTTCCACCATCTATGATTTTCAAGGAAATTATAGCAATTCTTTTACCAAGAAACTCAAAGCATTTCATGTTGTGTTTCTTATTCCTTGATTTTAGTTTTGTGGTGGCTTAAAGCATCTTGAGTGAGTTAGCAGGTGTAGCTTGAAAAGAAAGCAAATAACTCTTCTGCATCTCTTTTCACCATCTAACTCTTCTGCATCTCTTTTCACCAGTAACTGTATCCTGGCCCATCAGTTTATAAGACAAAGGTGACATTACAGTCTCTACAAGATCTCTCCATATGTTCTGACACAAGTAGAAAAATGTCATCAATCATAATGTACTCTGATGTCAAAAATGTTGGGCTGTACATTGCATAATGATGAGTTTGATCTCCATCACCTAATTTCTTGTCCTATGTATAGTGAGTTATCTTGCTGATCTTGAAAGTGCTCATTTTTTCTTTGTACTGTAACCTTGAAATGTCAAATATTCTGGAATATTCCAATATCAGAATATAAAATTACCCAGACTATAAAGAAGCATCAAACTCAGTTTTGCAGCGGTTCTATCAAGTTATTTCCTTGTATTAAATTCTTTTAATACAAATTTCAAATTCAATAATTTGAATCTGGAGAAATGCGTCTGAGGAGCAAGAGACTAAGTTGAAAACTGGGGTGCTATGGCACAGCAAGGGTGTAGCTATTCTTCAGACTTAGTCTTATTGGAGCAGGAAGATTAATACAACCCATTTGTGGATTCTCCATCCAATCATGCTGGAGAATGGAGCTCAACTGATTCCTATTCTGCAAATAAGTAGCTCAAAAATATTTCCGTCAAAACACTAGAGCTGCAATCTTGGTAAGTTTAATGCAAGCTGTGATTGTCTTTTATTTGTCTTCTTTAACTCTCATTTATTTATCTTAATATTGTTTTGCCAATAGATCTATGTACTCATAAACCATTGCTTGTAGTTTCACAGTGAAATTCCAGCCTGGGGCAACTTTCATCTAAAATGCAGTTTGATAAATGTGAGACAGACCTTCAACAGGCTTTCCACAAAATCAAACTAAGCGTGCCCCAGTTACATTTTATCCTTTGCGATATTCCCACAAGTCTTTAGAGCATGATGTGTCTTTTAATTTAAATGCAATTGCTGGACTAAGGTGGAGTAATACTAAGGGAATGGAATGGATTGTGTTGCTGCAGATGGGATAATCATAGTTTTATTAAACTTTGTTATTTGAAAGTTGAACAAGTATACTGGTCTCTAATGTAAAAGAGGACTGTGCTTGAAAAATGAAAGTGATAGAGATTCATGCTGTCCTGCCTCAAGGAGGAATGGTGGTATTTACCAATATCAATCTGTTTTTTAATGTTAGCTTGCAAACAATTGATCACTGGATCTCCTTTACTGCAAAAAATCATTTAATGTATGATTGTAATGTAATTTTTTTATGAAATAAATTAACTCGGAAAAAAGATGTATAAATAGGTTATGGTCAGTAATAACAAATAGCTGGTAAGAGGAGCTGATCAGTTTGGAAAAAAACATGTATAATGTTAGAATTCTGCTAATTATTCTTTATGCTTCTCTAAAGCAATTATACATACAACAATAAAATATATCTTCTAAATTGGGGTGAGGGCAGTGGTGGGATTCAAATACCTGAACATTCTGGTTCTCTGCGTGGATGCAGGCCTGGAATGGGCTTCCAGAACTGACATCCATGCACTTCCTATGGACTGTTCTAGGCCTAGAACAGTCCATAGGAAGTTCCAGAAGTGACATCCACGCATTTCCGGTGGGCTGTTCTAGGCCTGGGAGACCTCCTCTTGGCCTCCAAAGCCTAGAACGGACTTGCAGAAGCAGCATGGGTTCAGCTGGTTCTCTGAACTCAACAAAACATAGCTACCGGTTCTACTAAACTGTTGCAAACCAGCTGAATCCCACCACCACTGGGTGAGGGTAAGGGTGAACCACTAATACATTAAAACACAGTTCAAGGTTTAAAGGGATCTTGAAAGATTTGAAAGATTTGGCCCGTATCTTACAAAAGGTTGGTCAGCGGTGAGAAAAGTATAATTCTGCATTTACTGTAGACAGCAAAACAAGGTACAAGGTAGGCAGTACCTGACTCAGCGTAATATTTGTAAAAATGATTGGGATATCCTCATAGACCAGGGCTCCTCAAACCTGGCCACTTTAAGACTTGTGGACTTCAAGTGACTGGTGGGGCTGGCTGGGGAATTCTGGGAGTTGAAGTCCACAAGTCTTAAAGTGGCCAAGTTTGAGGACCCCTGTCATATACCATAGAGTAAATATGAGCCAGCAATATGATGCAGCTATCAAATGAGCACCTGCAATCGTGGGCAGCATGAACAGACTATAATGCGGAGATCATCAGAAATGATAGTTCCAGTCTACAGTGTATTGGTCAGAACTGTAATGGAGTACTATGTCCAGTTTTGCTTGTCACCATACAAGAAGGATGTGAGGAACTGAAAAGGATGCAGAGAAGATTTAACAAAGACAATGAGTGGCTTTGAGGTG
Organism: Crotalus tigris; assembly: GCF_016545835.1. Lineage (NCBI taxonomy): Eukaryota > Metazoa > Chordata > Lepidosauria > Squamata > Viperidae > Crotalus > Crotalus tigris. The sequence goes on along the minus strand of NW_024096625.1, from coordinate 105,225 downwards.
AAGTCCAATTAGGAAAGGTTAAAAGAACTGTTATATTTAGCCTAAAGAAAAGAAGGTTAAGGGGAGGCTTGATCATTCTGTCCCAATACTTGAAGAGTTGTCACAGATATATTCTATATAGTGCCTGAGGCTAGAGCAAGAACTAATGGATAAGAGTTTTGTAGAAGAAATCCAAATTTGAAACAAGGATGAATTTCCTAATTGTTAAAACTGTGAAGGAGTTGAACAGCCAGCTTCCTAGAGACATAGTCCTTTTGTGCCTGGAATTTTCAAATAATGGTTGGACAGCCATTTCTCTATGGGCTGATCTCAAAAAATTAAGCAGGGCTGGACCTGATTAGCACAGGTAGTCCTCACCTTCTGACCATAATTGAGCCCAAAATTCATGCTGTTAAGTGAGAAAACTGTTAAGTGAGTTTTGCCCCATTTTATGACTTTTCTTGCCAGATGTGTTAGGTGAATCACTGTAGTCATTATTTATTTATTTATTTAATTTATTTATATGCCGCCCAATCCCAAAGGACTCGGGGCGGCGTACAAAATTAAAACAATCATCGAGAATAAAACAATAAAATAATACAATCATACCGCAAGTCCGATCATGTCCCGCCCCCCCCCGGGGACATCAGCCCCAGGCCTGCCGGAACAGGAGAGTTAAATTAGGAGAGTTAAACAGGAGAGTTAAATTGTTACTAATTAAATTAGTAACACGGTAGTTAAGTGAATCTGGTTTCCCCATTGACTTTGCTTGTCAGAAGGTTGCAAAAGGTGATCACATGACTCCGGGACATGGCAACCGTCATAAATGTGAGTCAGTTGTCAAGCATCTGAATGTAAATCATGTGACCATGGGGAGGCTACAAAGGTCATAAGTGTGAAAAACGGTCATGTCACTTTTTTTCAGTGCCGTTGTAACTTCAAACGGTCACTGAATGAACTGCTGTAAGTCGATGACTACCTGTAGTTGAGTAAAGACTGCTAGGAAATCTATGGGCTGCAGGGTAGACTGGGAAAAGTTCTGGAAGAAGGCATGGCAAACCATTTTCATACTATTGCCTGGAAAACATCATGAATATGTCCATGAAATTAAAAAAAAAAAAAGAGTTGAAGTGAAATGAGACTTCTTATTCTCTTTATGGCATAGTGAAGCTTTTCCACTGGCTTAGATCTAAAGAAAATAGTTAGAAAAAGAAACTATGAAAATACAGGACTGCTCCAAAATGGTTTTTAATTTTTTTTAAAAAAAGTTTCTTGGCTGGACCAAATCACTTGGAGACATAAATATCTGACTTTATGAGGAAAGTTGTGTTTTCCAGAAATGCCTACAAAATTGTTCATTTCTGCAGATGTTCTGACTAAAATTTATTCTCAACATTTTTCAGAACTTTATAGTAGTTTTCAGCTACTACTCTCTCTCTCTCTCTTTCTCTTCCCTTCTCTACCCTTTTTTTCCCTTGTCCAGTGCATTAGTAATATTTCTGTGAAAAGTGTGCTGTTGCTGTAGTGGCTATTATTATCATCACTAAGGGAAGTAGATGATGGTAAAATGCCATAAAAATTCCTTTCTCTCTCTCTTTTCTTCTTTTTAAATTTTTCTAGTTTGTGAACAAAAAGGTTCAATCACAGCACTTACGGGCAGCCTCTTTCTTTTCTTTTTCTTTCTATTGAAACAGAAGCTGATTGCTGGTTTATAGCCAGAGCTCCAGAAATACAGTTGCCCATAACAACCAAAATTTGAGTCCAGAATGCTCTCCTACATTGAGCCATAGGAGCAAAAGTTTTATTTTGTTTTTTTTATTTAGCCACAAAGAGATAGTCCAGAAAAGTCATTTCAGATTGGCATTTTTTGGTGGCTCTTGTCTGAATATAGTAATAATACACCAGAGCGCTTGATGGTGCAGTGGTTAGAATGCAGTATTGCAGACTAACTCTGCCCAAAGCCTGGAGTTTGATCCTGACTGGCTCAAGGATGAGTCAGCCTTCCATCCTTCCGAGGTCGGTGAAATGAGGATCCATTTGGGGCAATAGGCAAATAATGCTGATATTGTACACCGCTCAGAGGGTGCTGTAAAGCACATTGGGGCAGTTTAGCATGCTATTGCTATTACTATTCAACGAACTGCTATGTCTATGCAGGGTATCCTTCTTTCCAGCAAGAGAATAATTGCAAAAAAACCCACCCAAAAAACAAAGTGAACATTGAACATCATTATTATTGCTTATTTTGCCTTTCAAGGAAGAAAGAAGAAGCTCAGATAAAAGTTGTGGTTCTTATAGTATTAATCTATGCTAAGGATAGAATTCAAATGATCAATATTCTTATAACAAAGCCTCTTGTTTTGAAGAAGTAGAAACTGTATTAATATACTATAATTATACTCTGCCTTCCTCCTTCCGTTATATATTCAGGATGGACAATATTTAATATTTATTTGCTATGTATATGTAGGGATGTGGGTCTATACATATGTTGTTCATAGTATGTTTAGATGTGTGTCATGTATGTGTTTAACTTTGAGAGCAGGCAACTAAATTTCATTTTTGATTGTGCCATTATGCCCACGGTATAAAAATGACAATACAAGGTTATCTTATCTTATCTTTCCTTCAGGAAGCCTGGGGACCATACTTCCCTGATTTTTTCCCCATAACAACATTGTGAATAATTGGGATTGAGTGAGAATGTCTGGATCCATGTTACTCAATGAACTTCTGCGGTTGAGGCTAGATTTGAACTTGGATCTAATTGAACATCTTGACTAAGAACATTACACTGGCTCAACATTATTTATCAGGATAAAGATTCTAAGTAAACAGTGCCAGCTTTTTGGCTTGGAGTGAAGATAGTATTTCTTTTCTTTCTCTTAAAAAGAAAACGGTATTAAGTCATATTTCTCTTACCTGAAATTGATATGGGCTATTGAGTTTTGACGATTCCACACCAACAATCAGATGCATGGAAACAGGAACACTAGAGCTTATAAAAAGGAGCTTTAGGGGAAGTTTCATGTACTCTAGGGTTATGGATTCCTATGCTGAAATGATCTGAATTTATTTGCATCATTTTGCTATTTCTCTCCTTTAAGTACAACAGGAATCTAAAGGTTTCTTGCAATAGATCACACTTTCACTGTAAAGAATGAATACAAGTCTCAATATTGTTTACAAATCCAGAAAATATCCTTGCTCCATTTACATTAGAATTGTCTACACCAGTGCTTTTCAACCTCAGCAACTTGAAGCTCTGTGGACTTCAACTCCCAGAATTGCTCAGTTGACATGCTGGTTGAGAAATTCTAGAAGCTGAAGTCCATACAGCTCCAGGCTACTGAGTTAAGAAACACTGGTTTATACCATTCTCCTGGGCTTCTGGAAGACCTTTAAGACCTAGCTCTATTCCCGTGCCTAGAACTAGTGGGTCTATAGAGCTCCCAATGTGTTTTTATTGTTATGGTTGATTTTTAGTCCAGGCTGCAACATTTTGTTTCATGCTTTAAATTGCATATCTGGATATTGTAGGCTACCTGGAGTCTTTTGGAGTAGGCAGCTACTATGCATTTAAATGAATAAACAAATCCTCCTAGACATATCAAGAATGGAATATGCAAAGTAGCTGTGCTATTATTTAAGTAAGCGTTGCATTTATATTCTTTCCTATGAATACTCAAGTAATATATATTGGGGGCGGTCTAATTTGATTCCTGAAAAAAAATCCTTGTGAGGTAGCTTGGCTTGAAACAGGGAGTGCCCTTCCGAAAATCACGCTATAAGCTTTGTTGGCAAGCAAGACCTAAGCTAGCTAGCTGTCACTAGCTACGGTAGAGACCTTGTCTTAAGGTGAACTGATAAAACTGTGTCATGGTTAGTCACATTAAGTATAATATTTATTCTGCCTCCAGTGCTGAGCCAGAATACTGCAGGTGTTAATTTTACAAATTACACCTTTAGAAATGTTTTTGAAGTGTGTTTCATGCTTCTAGCAATACGTAATATGCAAAGGAGGACAGGGACAATTGGAAAAGAGGACAAATGGCCAAGGAAAGGAGAACACATTGTTTAACTTTCTTGGTGACAAAAATTATACTGAGAAAGGAAATAGGCCAACATGTATATGAAATTACTTTTTTCATCATTAGAAAGACCAGTTTTTCAATTGCAAGAATGCAAGTGCTAGAGCCATCTGTTGATGAAAGTCTTGTCAATTTTAGGCAGCACTGCAAGCCTGAGGGCACCAGTTAAGATTATAGAATGAAGTTAGAGTTTATTAGGGAAGTGCCTAAACTGTAGATCACATCATGACTGGCTGTAAGCTGGGGACATACAGTATACCAGTTCAGTATCTGATTTTTTAAAATATAAATGATGCTGTGCTTCAATGGTTAGATGGCCTAGACATAGATCTTTTTAATATTTATTTTTTATTGTGTTTTACTAATCTAGGTAAAATGCTAATATATATTGCTAGTCCATGTATGATATGCCATACACTAAATAAATAATAATATGGAAGTGCCATTCTGAGGATAAAAGCTGCTAGTTTCATTCTGAAGTGATGCAATCACTCAGAACCCTGTGAGAGTCGTATGGCTGCTGCCCAATGCAGCCCTATTCAATTCGTCCTTGAAAACCCAATTCAGTGGAGTATTTTTTTCATTCTCACCTTTTTTTTTCTAGTTTTCAGGGATCTATTAGTGACTGGAGAGTCTAAGCTTATATGTTGGGAATTATCTGGCGAGGAGAGGAGGAATGCAGAGAATGTAGGCATGCAACTGTCACAGATAGGACGTAGAGATATGAGAAAATAAAATCAAAGTACTCACTCCATAGGGAATGAAATAATAAACAAGTGCTTAGGAATTGATGTTTGCCTGGGTATAAATTCTGTACCAATTCTCCTGCCTGTTCAGAGTCTCTCTCCTGTGGCTATCATTTCAGTATAACTGTAAAGATGTAGTCACTAAGCGTGCTTATTGAAGTCTCTGAAGAGTTTCTGTCTCTCTCTCAGGGGAACCTAACACTAGCCTTACAGTTACTGATAAAACAGAAATGCCAACTTGCTTTGTAAATCCTTCTTACCAATAAGGATTCAGATGGCATAAATTTCTGACCAATAAATATTCTATGATATTTATATGGAAGCACAGCCACTTGTTAAGCTAGAATGCTGCATCAGTTTTGGAAATTGTGACCTTATTGGTAATATAAAGGGTGCTTTTTTGGAGTGGGGGAATAGATGTTTCAATCTAGTATCTTCATCAAAATTAGCATCAAATACGGTACATCTGGCGGTACATACGTGGCTTTCTTTTATTGGACCAGTTTATACTGAAAAGGTATCTATTAGCCCAAGCTGCAGAGATCCAGAGATTCCTCTTGAGTGCTTATTTCGTCTGCACTGTAAACTGGCAGTAATAAGATGAGAACTACAGTTTCCCTAACCTAACTATAGAGAGTAAGAGAGATGATCTTGACAGAAATTCACAAGAATTGTTATTTAGGCAAAGAAGGTGAGACATTCTTTAAGTTCTGTAAAACCAGATATTTGAAAGTGGCTCAGAGAGTATAGGAAGAAGAGGTATAAAGCAATCAGACTTGCAAGTTTCTGTTATTACAACCACGAGTATCTCAATAAAGTGTTCTTCTGGTCTTCCTGTGGACTGACACTTATAGTTTGGTCTACCTAGTGAGGATGACACTATTTTATGGTAAGCTATGCTGGGTTTTGCTAGCTTGGTGCAAGTAAAAGGTCATCCCACCCCCCCCCCTTATTTGTGCCACATTCAGGCTAATGAGTGTAGATAGGTCATAGGAGAGCAGAGCAGCTTTTAACCAATGAACGCAATATTATGCTGTTCGGGAATTTGTTTTCTTTGCTTTTTTAAAAAAAAAAGTTGGTGGAAGAATTATAAACAATAGATAATTTGTTCGAGAGATTGAAATGCTTTCCCACTAATATTTCTCTTCATCTTTGTTATAAGCCAGTGGACATGTTTTCCTGGACCCTTCTAAAATAACAACAGTCACAGAGAACAGGTTGGATTGATTGATTTTGACCCCTCCTGAGGTAACATGTTTTTCAGGCAATTAAGAGCATGAACTATGTCCATAAAAAAGTACAGGTAGCCCTCAATTTACAACCACAATTGAGCCCCAAATTTCTGTTGTTAAGTGAATTTTGCCCCATTTTAATGGCATTTCTTACCACAGTTGTTAAGTGAATCACTGCAGTTGTTAACGTGGTAACCCAGTTGTTAAGTGAATCTGGCTTCCCCATTCACTTTGCTTGTCAGAAGGTTGCTGTCGCACCCTGCGAGGCCTGGTAGCATCCGGACTGGTTGGAGCTGATGCTGGTCCACCATCCAGCGAGGCCCTGGTTACCTGCCCCTATCGTGCTGCTGCTGCCAGTGCTGCTGCTGTTGGTCTCCTGTCAAGGAATGCCATCGAGATGCTCCTGACTATGATGATGTCATCAAGGTGCGCCTGGCTGCAAAGAAGGGCCTCGGAGAATGCCTCGCCGGGCCGACAATCTTTCACGTGCAACTGACCGATTCCAAGGGGCCGCAACGAGTCGGTGGGCCGCAGCGGGCAGCGAGCAGTGTCCGGACCGTCCTCACGCATAGGACCAGCATGAAAACATTAGTGGGTGCTTGGGGATTGGATGGTGGCTAAGATGGTAGGGTGGGGCCAGGCAAGGGAGGGGTGGCTTTAGGGTGGGGCGTGTGTATGGTATATAAGACACTGGGAGCAAGCCAGTTCCAGTGCTAACTTTATTTCCAATATTGCAATAAAGCTATTGTTGGTCTACACGTTCCTGTTTACTGGCTTACTTGCTGAGAAGCTCAAGGTGTCCACATGTGTGGCCCTCTGGACATGTGGCAGGCAAATAACTTTTGCCTGATACAATCAGGGGAATTTAGATGCTACAGTTTTAGCAAGAAATCTCTTACAGACCAGAACGTAATTCACCAATGACTCATCTCTCTTACAGATATCTAGTCCATTGATATTATTTAAACATATACACATATACATAGATACAGGTAGTCATTGACTTATGATCACAAATGAGCCCAAAATTTATGTTGCTTAGTGAAACAGTTATTAAGTGAGTTTTGCCCCATTTAACGACCTTTCTTGCCAAATTTACTGGGTGAATCACTGCGGTTTTTAAGTTAGTGACATGTTTGTTAAGTGAATTTGGCTTCCCCATTGGCTTTGCCTATCAAAAGGTTTACAAGGGGATCACATGACCTCAGGACACTGCAACGGTCATAAATATGAATCAGCTAACAAGCGTCTGAATTTTTATCACATGATTATGGGGATGCTGCAAAGGTCATAACTGTGAAAAATGGCCACAAGTCCCATTTTTCAGTGCCAATGTTACTTTGAACAGTCACTAAATCAACTGTTATAAGTCGAGGACTATATGTATTCCTACAACCAGAATGCTCAGCCTGGGCTCTCTGCTCCTTTGACATACATGGTAGTTTCTCTACTGCCTTCCCTATATGCCTCAAGTATTTTGTGTGGGGCTATATCTATATATCTATATTTGTATGTAGGTCTTTGGTTGTTCGGGTTTTCTCCCACGTAAAATTGGAAGTGTCTTGGCGACGTTTCGACGAAGTCCCATTCGTCATCTTCAGGCTGGTGCTTTCAGCTTCGTGCCTCGAGCAGCAGTGTGTGGTCTTGGCTGTTTCTTCCTTTTAACTGCCAGTGGAGGTATGAACTGATTGGGTGGGAGCTTGGCTGTGTTCTGATTGGGTGGAGGTGTGTTCTGATTGGTTAGGGGCTTGGCTGTGCTCTGATTGGCTGGGGGGTTGGCTGTGCTCTGAGGTTGGCTGTGCTCTGATTGGCTGGGGGAGTGTTCTGTTTGGTTGTGCTCAGGTTAGTCTGAGTTGCAGAGGGATTCAAGATTTTGGGCTGCCCTGCCATTCCTTGGCTTCGCGTTCGTGGTCGTGCTTCCTCTTCATGGAGGGTGTCAGTTTGCTTCATGTATGGATTGGGGGGGTTTAAAGTGGCTAATGATGCAGCTGTGGTCTGGCTTCTGGTTTGTGGTCGTGCCTCATAGTCAGTGTGGCTTTGGGTTTGTTTTTTGCGTGGATGTTTGGTGGTGACATCCTGTGTGGTTTTTGTGAGTGTGGGTCTGGTATCATTTTTTGTGTTAGGGAGTCGTTTGTCAATGAGGGCGGGTTTCCAAATGGCTGGTAGGCGGGAGGTATCATCTCGCTTGTGTTCCATGTAGAGGTTGGCAATGACAGGTGAGAGGGGTGATCCCATGGGTGCTCCTTCTGTTTGTTTGTATTTTTGTCCATTATAGATGAAGTATGTGTTGGATAGGCAGTGGTTGGTCAGATCTAAGATGTGTTTGGGGGGGTTATATTTGTTTTGGATAGCTGTCAAGGCTTCTTTGATAGGCACTTGGGTGAAGAGGGATATGACATCGAAGCTCACTAGTAGGTCGCTGGGCTGTAAGTTTTGTTTCTTTATGATCTCTATAAACTGGAATGAGTTTTTTACATGTGAGGTGATGGATTCTGCATAGGGCTGTAGTTGTTTGGCGAGAAATTTGGCTAGGTTTTGTAGAGGTGAGCCTATGGAGCTGACTATAGGTCATTGCCAACCTCTACATGGAACACTTTGAAACCCAAGCTCTAGAAAAATCTGATCACAAACCCAAACTCTGGCTCAGATACGTAGACGACACCTTCATAATCTGGCCACATGGGAAAGAAAAACTGGACAACTTCCTCACACACCTCAACAGCCTACACCCCAAAATACAGTTCACCATGGAAACAGAAGCTAACAACCAACTTCCCTTCCTGGATGTCTTAGTCTACAAGAAATCCAATGGCTCCCTAGGACACACCATCTACCAGAAGAAAACACACACAAACCGCTATCTGCACGCTCTCTCACACCACCACCCAGCACAGATCAACTCTGTAGCCAAGACACTCATCTCCAGAACAAAACGCTTAGCTGACGAACAACACCTAAAACCCGAACTACACACTCTCACCAATGTACTAACATCCAATGGATTCCATAGAAATAAGATTACAAACCTAATCCAAAAAGAAACCCCCACTAAAATCCAAGACAAAGAACAAGAAAACGGCAAAGCCATCCTCCCATACATAAAAGGCATCACAGACAGAATCAGTAAGATCCTCCATAAACACAACATCAAAACAGCATTCTGCACAAACAGAAAAATATCCACCATCCTTAGAAACCCCAAAGATAAAATTGAATTAGAAAATCAAGGAGTATACGAAATCCCATGCACCACTTGTCCCACCACATACATCGGACAAACCAACAGAAGAATAAGTGCACGCATTGAAGAACATAAGAACTCAGTCAAAAAAGAGGAACCAACATCTTCCCTGGTCCAACACCTTAAAGCCACAGGACATGAAATTGACTTTAAAAATACCAGAACCATTGCCAAAAGTGAACATTTTAATAACAGAATAATCAGAGAAGCCATCGAGATAGAAAAACGCCCACACAGCATGAACAAGCGAGATGATACCTCCCGCCTACCAGCCATTTGGAAACCCGCCCTTATTGACAAACGACTCCCTAACACAAAAAATGATATCAGACCCACACTCACAAAAACCACAAAGGATGTCACCACCAAACATCCACGCAAAAAACAAACCCAAAGCCACACTGACTATGAGGCACGACCACAAACCAGAAGCCAGACCACAGCTGCATCATTAGCCACTTTAAACCCCCCCAATCCATACATGAAGCAAACTGACACCCTCCATGAAGAGGAAGCACGACCACGAACGCGAAGCCAAGGAATGGCAGGGCAGCCCAAAATCTTGAATCCCTCTGCAACTCAGACTAACCTGAGCACAACCAAACAGAACACTCCCCCAGCCAATCAGAGCACAGCCAACCCCCCAGCCAATCAGAGCACAGCCAACCCCCCAGCCAATCAGAGCACAGCCAAGCCCCTAACCAATCAGAACACACCTCCACCCAATCAGAACACAGCCAAGCTCCCACCCCATCAGTTCATACCTCCACTGGCAGTTAAAAGGAAGAAACAGCCAAGACCACACACTGCTGCTCGAGGCACGAAGCTGAAAGCACCAGCCTGAAGATGACGAATGGGACTTCGTCGAAACGTCGCCAAGACACTTCCAATTTTACGTGGGAGAAAACCCGAACAACCAAAGACCTACATACAAATACCCGCGAAAACCTCAGAAAACTATATTTGTATCTCTATACTTTTGAGAATAATGCTCCTGAATTTATCCTATCTTTTTTTTATCATTACAGCTTAATTGTTTAGTTGCTTTTAGATAGTATATTGTGTTTTTTGATGCCTGGAGTTTAAATGATGTTTTCTTAGTGCACATTAAAGCTGATGTTCTGTCATTCTGTTTATCCTACTCTACATTCCTATGTTCCCTGGAAACTTTTTAATCTCAGGTCAGATGCAGCCTTCATTAAGGATGGGAAATCTGTAATCCTTAAAATTTTGCCAAATTATTGTTCATACATAGCCTGAGCAGCATGGTGGCCTGGAGGTGAAGATGCTTGCCTCCCGCTCAGGAGGCTGAAAGTTGAATCCTAGGCAGCGATAGGTATTTCTCTATCCAGGTGCAAAGAGAAAATGTCTGCTGCGAAATCCATGTAGGCATCAGGATGGGCATCCGGCCAGTGAACGCTCAGTTCCATTTAATCACCCTGATTCCACCCCAACTCCAAGGAATTACAGGGTCATAAAAAGAAAAAAAAATGGATGTTGGGTGGTCTAATTCAACTGCATTTCCAATCCTGCCTTATGGTAGGAAAAAAAATAGAAGTAAACACTAACTTCTTAATAGGATGAGTTTATTTATACTGCAGAAATCCAGAAAAACATTAGATGGCAGCAAAACAATACTGAAACCTCCAACTGTCTGCTGCCATCTGATGGTCATTTGTATCTCTGCAGTACAAATATGGTATCCCTTATTTTTATTAGTATTGTCAAGAAGAGTACAATATCAAGTATATAATGTATTGAATTGCAACAGTTAAAAAAAAGAAGAATAATTTACCAAGCCAAATGCTAATGATATTTGAGGACTCCTGTAGCTAAGGGGAAATATACGTTTAGTTTCTGAATTGACCATCTAATTGAATAAAATATGATTCACCTTTGTAATAAAGTTTCATAACTAACTGCCTGCCTAATTCAAACCCTCAATTACCCTAAATTACTTATCTAAATGGAACAACGCAGAAGAAGTGGTATAGTGATTAAAATGCTAGACTAGAAAAGGTGAACCTCAGATTTGGAAGCCCTGGGGTGAATTTGGTTCAATAGTATTATCACAGCTTAGTCTACATGAGCCTGTCTGTTGTGATGGGAAAAGTAAGGAGGGAATGCTACATATGCTGCCTTAAGTTTGTGCATAAAGGTGAAATATAAAATATAACGAAGTATAGAACTGAGAGATGAACTATGCTTGTTATCATGTATATAGCCAAAGAACTTTAGAATATTGATTATGATGGAAAAGATTCTAAAAATTACTGTTTTCCACTGAAGTGACCGGAATGAACGAAACAACAACATAGTGACTTGATTGTATCCTATATTTGATTACTGTATTTAAATTAATCTAAAACTAAGTGAAATAACTTTTGGTTAGTTAAATCTCTAAAACAAGCTTTATTTAAAAAAACCTTCAATTTTTGGTTTTGTGGATAATATGGCCATGAATTAATGGCAATAGGAGAATGATGTAAACCCTGCTTCAGTGAATTTTCCCCCTTTTTGTAGCAAAACCATATTTTATTAGATTGCGGCATACTGTGATACTTTAGTGAAGCAAAACTTTATAATGTTAAGCTGCTTCCACAACTTCCAATGCAAAATCTCCCTGTCTTAGAGGATATTTTCATTTTCTTCTTTACTTTTAAATAGCCTACCCAATTCTAAATGCAGATCAGCTAGGTAGTTTTTAAAAATATAACAATAAGTGCACATTCCTTGAACATAGAAACTGCTTTGTTGTAAAATATCTCATCTGCTTGAACAAAGAGGTGGAGTCCAAAAATCACTCTCTAGGTCAGAGGTCCCCAACCCCTGGTCTGTGGACTGGTACCGGGCTGCGGCATGCCAGAAACTGGGCCACGCAAACAAGTGAAGCCTCATCCATGGGATGCAGGCAGCAGACAAAACCATCCAGTCCACAAAAAACCCTCTCCCCATAGAACTGGTACCTGTTGCCTAAATGGTTGGAGGCCTCTGCTCTAGGTAACATGTTTATTCAGGCCTAGACAAAGATGGGTCCTTCTATAAAGCTGGAAGAACCTTGAACACATTTTAAAGCAAGTATATACAGGTAAGGTGACCAACCATCCTCCTTTTGGAAGGACAGTCCTCCTTTTTTGAGTTCTGTCCTCCCTTGAAAAGAGTCCTCCTAAATGTCCTCCTTCTCCATATACTTCTGTCCTCTCTCAAAAATGTCCTCCTAAATGTCCTCTTTTTGACGACTAATCTGCAGGGCTTTTGTTTCCTCATAGAACGCTTAGAAGGCGTTCCGGGACCTTTTTTTTAACTTTTTTTCAACTTTTGCATCCACTCCCCCTATTGGCTTTCGAAAGCCAATAGGAATTGCTGCTGAGCGCGCCAAAACACCCAGGTGGCAAACTTTGCACTTACAAGTTGCAGGAACTTGCACCCCTCACTGCTACCCAACTACACGATCTCCTACTTCTTAGTTCCAAAGATAGCTGGAGGAGACTGGAGCGGTAAGTTTCACTTGATCTTCCCTATTTGGTTCTATGCGGGGATACACAGGGTAGGCGGTGGTGCTGGGGGGTGGCTGGGGGGTGGTGGCTGCAGGACCAGAGCCGGCACGGCTGGTGCTTTGCAAGCCGCGGGGCGGCTGTGGGCGGGGGCGCGGCAGGCAGTTGATCTTCCATGGGTTGCGCCAGCTGATGGTCTACACAGTGCTGACCTGCGCTGTCACCACCTCACCCTGCGCATTTACATGGCCATCCTGGAGCGCCTGGCTCACAACACCTGCCTCCGCCGCCCACCCCCGCGCAGTCCAGCCGTGTAGATTTTTGGACAAGTGAGAAATCGAGATTGAATATTGATACTCTAGCTGCAGCATTTGCCGTAAAATTCAATATGAAGGATATTTCTTGTTCAGATATTTCCAATATATTGTTAGAAGATGATACATTGACAAAAAATATTCATTCAATGGAAAAGTACTCATTTAAATAATTAATAGGCATGTAAGCATAATTACAATATAAAATGTTATTGTTACAAATGTTTTTTATTATGCATTTATCATATTATAGTGTATTCTGTATTATTTTTGCAATAAATACAATGTTTCTTTTATTTACGATATTTTTTTCTTAAATTTATTCGTGTCCTCCTTTTTGTTGTAAAAAAGTTGGTCACCTTAATACAGGTATCTTAGTTTCACTTAGTTATATAAGCAGGTAAGACAGCTCCTAGTAGATAAGGTACAGAAGTTACAAAAATACTTGTTCACACATCCTGTGGCAATGGATACAGGGCCGGTTGCAAGCATTGTGGTTTATTTTTCAAGGTTGTCATGATAGCTTCATGAAGTCTTCACAAGCCTGGAGGCCTGCTCTGAGACTTGCCTTTATTTCTGTGATTCCAACATAAGAATTTAAATCATTATCAATTATCAGACTCCTGATTAACAGAACAATAGATGACTTCAGAATTAAATGAGTGATAAGATGTGTTCTGCTGTTTGTTAAAGGGCCCTCAATGGCCCTTGTTGTGTGGCTTATTTTTGTTCTTTTGAACTTTAAGCATTGGATAGATGATTCTAAGAACACTGTTCAGAATTCAAACAAATCATTTTTATTGGGCTGGCTTACTTCTAAATGGGCTTGCATTTAGTTAATGTAATATTGAGATACTAATCTTGCAATTGGTTCAAATTCCTAATATGTTGTTTTTTAACTTGACATTCTCTATTCATTCTTCTTTTAATTTGCGTAATGTATAGAATCTGACCATCATGTCTGTAGTTGTGTAGGTTGGAAAGGATGAAACTGAAAAATGACAATGACTCCACTTCTGTCTGATAATAATCTGTCACAAAACATATTGTTTTGGTGTTATTATTTGAATTAGTTGTTTATAAAGCAAAACCCACACCTGCCCTCTCCTGGTTGTTATAATCTCCTGTGTTTCTTCTAGCAGAATCTAGCAGAAGACTATTTTTAATAGCATAGAGTTGATGCAGCTATACAATAGAAAGGGAGTATTATTGTAGTGGTAGAGAAATGAAAGTAATAATTTAACTGCGATTAAAAATGAATCAACTTTCTATCATAGTCAAGGTCCAGCTATATAGCATTGTTAAAATTAGAAATATATTACTCTAAATAATGGAATGTAATTGTATGTAAAATCTAATGTTAGAACAGCCTTTGTAACATTTATGTTATTATTTCTATTTCTGTTATTGCATTTGAATTGCAGTTTCTGGAAGCAGTTAGCTCTCGCAAAATGCTCTGCTTTTGATTTGTTAGTTTTATCAGTAGGCTTCTTTATATTTAAAATTAGATTTTTTTTTTTTAAATGACTGCTATAACAAGTTTCCTTTTCCATTTCTGGATCAATTTAAATTTCAATTAAATATTAATACGGGTGATTCTTTGTGAACTAAACGTCTGTAGCAATCATCGCATTTTAAATTCTCATTTGTACACTCAAAAAGGATCTAGTTGTCTTGCTTAATTACAAGAATAAATGAACCAGTATTGCACTACATCTGCTAAAAATACCCCCAGTCTTGGGGAGCAGAATGGAAATATCAGAGCAAATATATGTCTATTCTATGCGGGTCATGATATATGAACTGTGTTATCTAATTGGAGGTATTATCCAGAGGAAAGCAACAGGACTGATGTTTATATCTGGATGCTCCAATATGATCTCTCCAAGCAGGCATTAGCTAAATGTTCTGCTCTATTTTTAATATTAAACAACAATCCTTTTAATTAAAAAAATGCAAAAGCAAAAACAAAGAAATTGCCTCTACTGTTAGCTTTATTTCCAAGTATACTGTGGAAGCTTTCCTAGAAAATACAGCATTAAATTGGATGGAATGATGGAACAAATTTCAACTAAACATTAGGAAAGTCTTCCTAAGACTGGTCATGCATGAAACAACTAATTTGATTTATCGATTTCTTTGATAATTTGAGGTTGGGTAGCAGTTTTGTGATTGCATTGTAGATTAGTGGTCCCCAATTTTCTGGCTTGAGGGCCCGGTGTGGGGAGGGAGAGGCAGGTTCTGTGTGAGTGGCAGGTATGCGTGCAAGCACCCACAGTTCCACTTGCACAAGGGGTGGGTGCAGGTGCCCACTGCTCACGCAAATGGAGTTTTGCATGTGAGCACAAGTGCCCACTGCTGCACAAGTGGAGCTGTGCACACACGCTCGCCTGCTACTTGTGCAGCCTGGTTCCATATGGGCCTGGTCTGGGGGTTGGGGACCCCTGCTGTAGAGCATATAATAAAAAAAATGGACCAAGCATTTTGAAAGTCCTTTTGGATCTGAACTGAAGAAGCTTCTTGGATGAGAAGCAAGGCATGTTTAAATACCTTTTGAAAAAGCATCTCTGGGACAATCATGACTTGGATGACTGAGAATCTCCATAGACATTTCGGATCTGAGATTATTATTTTATTTTATCTTGAAACTGATTCCCCCAAACCACTTTTGCATTCTTACATAATGAATCTTTGGTGTTTTTCATACAGTTTTATTAAATACTTAGTTTGGAAATATCTCACCATCATCCCTAACTTAGATAATTTTTTTTGATAATATGTGAAGCAATAAGACAGTAATGTCTCCTAAATTTAAGCATATAATTGATGCTTTTGTTGTTAGTTCAAAATCTCACAAAAACAGCAAAGTGAAGTAAAATCTGTTCAATGTTTCAAACACAGCTTTTCAGTGCTAGTTGTTATGATTTAGATTTTTCATGTGTGAAAATTTAAAATATAAAGCATGTATCATTTCAAGCAGGTGGGCAACTGATTTATATACATAAAAATCTTCTTGGCTCATTTGTACTGAACGAGGAAGGGAGTGTAAGATTAATGTAACTTTCCAGGAGTACATCTTGAGAAAAATCTGTGCCCCTGACAACTTGGAGAATTTATTCTTCTTTCTTTTTAACACATAGGTTATGATGGTATGCTGTCTACTCATATTTGTTAAGACAAATTAATATTTTAATATTCCCCTTGTATGATCATATAAAGCATGGAGGCTGTGCATGGAATTCCTTTTGTTGCACACGCGCTAAAGATACCGTATTTTCCGGCGTATAAGATGACATTCTAACCATGCAAATCTTCTCCGAAGTCGGGGGTCGTCTTATACGTCAAGTCGTCTTATACGTTGGAAAATACGGTACATTAGAAGATATTGTATTATCCTAAATACACGAGATTGCCTAATGAACAAGTAAATTGTTTAAGTGATTCTTTTCAAATAATTTCTCTTTTTCTCCGTCTGTTCTTGATCACATATTAACTGTAGCAAAACTTCACATAGAGATCTGGCAGATACTTTCTCTCTCAAATGGTTCTTCAGGCACTATTAATTCAGTATGATGTGCTATAGAAATCCAATCAGATCATTTCACCCAAGAGCTGAAATCTCAGATGACTTTGTGATTAAACTCTTCAGTCAGTCAATCAATCATCATTAAACTCTTAAACTACCAAAAAGCCTATCGGCTTGAAGTGACCGATTAACTATTCACCTTTTTATTTGGTGGGGGGGGGGGAGGCAAATGTAGTTGGAAAATTGTTAACAGCTTTGACTGATTGAAGAGCTGATTACTTTGAAAGAGCATGTGCTGAATTTAAGTAATGATATTGCATATTCCGGGAACATTGCTTCCCAATTAGTCCAATTTTATCTTACAGGAACTGCTGAACACTCAGGGGGATTCAGAAAGCCATACCTGTGTTGAACGCATTTAATGTGATATTCTGTTTTTTCTTTATTTATGTATCAAAATAATGTTCATCTTACTCTTCAGCTGAAAAAGCCTCCTAGAATAATTTACAGAGATCAGAAGTAAAAAAGTCCCTAATATTATATCCTAAATAACAGGACATATAAAGAAAAAATGAGAGAGGAGAAGACAAAAGAGTAAGTTCAGAGCAAGGTTTCCAGGTCTTATACTGACCACATATGTTCAGTGAGAGCAAAACATGGTCTCAGCTAAATCCATGGAGAAACCTGATCATTTTCCAAAGTGCCTGAAGGCAGGACAAGGAGCAACGGGTAGAAACTAACCAAAGAGAGAAGCAAGCTAGAACTAAGGAGAAACTTCCTGACAGTTAGAACAATTAACCAGTGGAACAACCTGCCTCCAGAAGCGGTGAATGCTCCAACACTGGAAGTTTTTAAGAAGAGACTGGACAGCCATTTGTCTGAAATGGTATAGGGTTTCCTGCCTGAGCAGGGGGTTGGACTAGATGTCCTCCAAGGTCCCTTCCAACTTTATCATCATCATTATTATTATTCTATTTCCTGTTTTTAACTTCTATTTTGCTTGACATTTGGGCAAAGTTAAGCACTAAAATAAAATTTAAAAAAATCTAATGTCCATCCCTCTATAAATATTCCTTGAAGGGACCAGTAAACACATAATAATATTGACAAGCACTCACATTGTATTTATTTAATTTCTGTGGACATCCTACTTCAGTTGTTTCCTGTTATGATTTACCCGACATGGTGAAAAAAATACATCAGGCTAAAAACAATAATCAGTATGTCAGTATGATGTATGTTATTCAAATTTCTCCTCTTCTACTCCCTTTGCCCCTGTATTTTTAATACACACATATACGTATGCACCCACGCACACATTATAACATTTACTAAATGGGTATCAGGTGCGATATTTCACATTCCAAGCTAAATATGAGACACTTGACTAGGCTTGTATATAATTTAGAATTGTATTCTGCCCAGAATCAATTACTTGAGATGGGTGTCCATAGAAATTAAATAAATAAATACAATGTGAGTGTTTGTCTTTAAGCTGTGTTAGATGGATCTAGATAATTGTGATTTGTTCGGCAAACCTTAGTCAAATAAAATGTGCTTAATGTAATTCCTGGACTTGGTCAATAGCTTTCTTATCAAATTTCTTTCTTATTTTAACTTTTTAAAAATGATCTAGGCTGGATCCAGGTAACCTATGGGCATTAAAGCAACAGCCCATTGATTTTAGTAGTTTAAGACATTTATTTAATACCCAAGCAAAATATTTACAGATCTCATTTTTATATAGAGTGTGGTTCCAGTGTTGTACGGAAGAATAAACACATTTCTTAAAGTAATTCTTTTTAGGGCATTAAAACATTATCGATTCCTGCATCTTTCTACTATTAGATCAGTCAACCATATCATCTGTAAAAGAGTTGGTGAGAAAAGCTTTGTGGAAAAATAATATAAGTAAATGTTACGATTTGTCTTTGAGGAAATGTGGAAGTTGTACTTGCATTGATTCTCCACTGCTCCTTTCCAAAAGCCTTCAGTTTCCCACGTTTGTTTTGTCGTGCCTTGGTTAACAGATTTATAAAGCATCTCCTTTGAGCAGTAAAAATAATTTGCCATTTGGCGAAATTGGCTGACATTTCATTTTTGCTGTGCGGATTGCAGATTATGTTGACATTATTTTGCCAGGCTGTATGCTACATCACTAACACATTGCTTACAATGTTAAACTAAAATGCCATTACTTCAGTCATTGCAGCCCTTCACAACATTTTGCATGGTTAGGAGAGAAAAACATACGCCACTGGTACTCTCTGAAAATTTACATCGATTCAGTTAAAATGCAACAGAACCACATTGGCTTTAACAGACATCATTGAAAACTTGGGTCAGAATATTTAAAATATTGTCGTTCCAATTTCTGTTTGGACTTTTTGTTTTGTTCCAGTTGATATTTCTGTATCAGCACTGGCTGATTTGTTGCACAACAATAAAATGGGCAGTCTCAGATCACAGTCTAATTTCATTCCTTTCCAATTTGGAGCATTTCTAATGCAATGAGAAGAAGCAAGATATATATCAGCATTTTCATACACTGGGACTGTTTCTATTAATCTTGGAACACCTGCGTGATATTCAGTTAAGGAATTAGTAGTTAAGTGTGAGTATGCCTTCAAATGTGACAGTGAAGGAGCTCCAGCTGCATAAGTTCATTTGAAATGAGTATCACAATAAAGAAACGAGTTTTTGATAATGGCTTTGAAGAGGATTCCATATCTTTTAAGATAGGCATGACACACTCTGGCATATTCCATGCAGTTATCTTTAGCTGTTGCTTTAGAAATTTAGAGATTTAATTGTATGCAAAGGATCCGCCTTCTCTATTCTCACAGCTCCACAACCTTCAGCCTATTTCTAGGACTGTGTTCATCTGGTGGTTTATGGAAGGGACTTAAATATCAGCTCTTTTATTTTATCCCTTCTGTTTCCTTTTTTCAAGAAACACAACTGACACCTAACTTGATTTCTGCAAAACCCCTCCGACAGCTTTAGCACTGCTAGAATTTATACCTGCACAGAGCCCAAATCCTGGTCCACCAACACTGCATTGTTTTTTGTTTGTTTTGCAAGTTTTTGTTTGCTTTTTTGTAGTGTGAATTTGGTTGATCCTGGACTTAACATTATGCCTGGATTTGGAAATAGTAGTACAGGTAGTCCTTGCATTACAACGGTTCATTTAGTGACCATTCAAAGTTACATTGGCACTGAAAAAGTGATTTATGACCATTTTTCACACATATGACCATTGCAGCCTCCCCATGCTCACATGATTTACATTTGGATGCTTGACAACTGACTCACATGTATGAGCGTTACAGTGTCCCAGAGTCATGTGATACCCTTTTGTGATCTTCTGACAAGCAAAGTCAATGGGGAAACCAGATTCACTTAACAACCGCGTTACTAATTTAAGAATTGCAGTGATTCACCTAACCAATGCAGCTGGAAAAGTTGTAAAATGGGGCAAAACCTCACTTAGCAACATAAATTTTGGGCTCAGTTGTGGTCGTAAGTTGAGGACTACCTTCACACTCAAATGTTGGTTTTACTAGTTTATGGTGGTCAGCTAGTGTGCCCCCTTGTGTGCCATCTTGGAACAAAACACCTCTGTAGTGACCATAATGCACTATAGCAGTGGTTGCGAACCTATGGCACGCATGCTAGAGGCGACACTCAGACCCCTCTCTGTGGGCATGCACACCATCGCCCCAGCCCCGCCTCCCCCCATGGTCCCCTCCTCACCAGCAGACCTCTGGAGGAGAGTCACCCCTGGGCATGGCCCTCAAGGAGCAGCGCAGCCAAGGACATGGCAGCCTGTCAGGGGGTCAAGACTCTGCCCTCGCGCCCTGTCGCCTGCAGTTGATGCTGCAGGGTGCGGGCAGAGGCATGGCTGCAATGGTGCTGCTGGGCCGCCTGGGTGATCTGCGGCGGGCCGTGGAAGAGGTGAGTGGCCCTGCGGGTGGGCAGAGTAAGAGGCAGGGTGAGAGGTGGGGTGAAGCACAGGGCAGGGGGCAGGGCAGGGCGGGACAGGGTGGGGTTTGGGCACTCAGTCTCTGAAAGGTTCGCCATCACTGCACTATAGTGATTACTGGGAACTTCACCGTTCCATTTAATTCCACCCTCCAGCTTTGCTGTGACATTCCAGCCTGTCTGTTAGGACTTGAAGAAAATGCAAATGATTTAGCAGCCTCTGGTACAGAATATATTGCTGATTCAAATATCTTATTTGAAGCTGTTGCTCCTGATTGGATTTTACCTGCTTGCTTGTTTCTCTCTCCGTTTTGCTTTCTCTAAAATGTCATTTGTGGAAAGTACCCTGAGTTGGATATTCTAATACATAGAGAGAGTGCATATGGATTGTCTCAGTGATGTTGCATTAGCAGTTACTTATCTCTTTCTGACACATAGATGATTACGTTGCCAAGGAGACAGGAAGCTCTTTTCATAAAATATGCTATGCAGAATAAGCAAGGTGCTATGCCTTTATATGAAGTGGTAACCTTTTCTGTCTGCACCATAGATCCAAAACATTTCGTTCTTTGTTATCTTTACCATTCTTGAAGAGAGATTTGAAGGATTATTTAAAAGAAAATCATTCACACAAAGTGGATATTTCAGATTGCTGAATTTCTAAAAATCTCCAAACAGAAAACTGTAATATTTTGAACCCTTGATAACATACAAGAATATGGAATAGGTTCTGGGGTTTTGCTGTAAGCTTCATGATGGTTGTTGTCACTGTTATTATTCCATCCTTTCTGCTAAAAATCATGCACAAAGCAGGAACATCCTCACTAAACAAAAATTTAAAATATAAATTAAAACACAACATGTGCAGTACAAAGCACCAGCAATAATAGGATAAATTTAGCTGAAAAGGCTTTTTAATCTTACTGCAGAATTATTTTAAAAAAAGCAATCAGCTGAACAGAAAAATACTTAATAGTTGACGAAGTGGGGGCCAACTTTCCATCCTTCCAAAGTTAGCATGCCAACCACATTCTGAATCGTTATACAGGTAGTCCTTGACTTATGTCTACAATCGGGACCAGGATTTCCATTGCTAAGCAAGACAGTTGTTATATCCAGTTTTATGATGTTTTTGCCATAGTTGTTTAGCAAATCATTGCAGATGTTAAGTGAATCACATAGTTGTCAAGCATATCCAGCTTCCCCCATTGACTTTGCTTGTCAGAAACTGGCTGGGAAAGTCACAAATAGAAAAAACCATGATCCTGGGATGCAGTAACCATCATAAATATATGCCAGTTGCCAAGTGCCATTTTTTTTATCATGTGATTAGTGGGGGATGTTGTGACACTTGTGAGCGCAAGGGCTGGTTGTTTTTAGTTCTGTTGTTTTTAGTGCTGTTGTAACTTCTAACAGTCACTAAATGAACGGATGTAAATAAAGGAGTACCTGGATAATCTACAAGTGGATCTTCCACAAAGGGTTGGTTGCTATTGGAAAATTGATTCCAAGGCTGCAGTAAAGATTTATTGCCATCTATAGACTGGTGTGTATGTGTGTGTGTGTGTGTGTGTGTGTGTGTGTGTGTGTGTGTGTGTGTGTGTGTGTGTATATATATATATATATATATATATATATATATATATATATATTTGTTTTCTGAGGTTTTCGCGGGTGTTTGTATGTAGGTCTTTGGTTGTTCAGGTTTTCTCCCGCGTAAAATTGGAAGTGTCTTGGCAACATTTCAACGAAGTCCCATTTGTCATCTTCAGGCTGGTGTTTTCAGCTTCGTGCTTTGAGGAGCAATGCTCCTCAAAAGCAAGGCTCCTCAAAGCACGAAGCTGAAAACACCAGCCTGAAGATGACGAATGGGATTTTGTTGAAACGTTGCCAAGACACTTCCAATTTTACGCGGGAGAAAACCCGAATAACCAAAGATAGATAGATATCCCAGGCATATTTGTGTAATCATACAAAATCCTCGAATTCTGGGATGAACTTTGAAATAGCTGTTTATTGTTAAAACAATAAAAACAATAAAAGCAACTATTTACAACACCTAAAAATTGACTGTCTTAGCTTTCACTGATCTACTGCTAGCATCATCAGAGTAAGCGTTTGGGGTTGGGAGTTTGCTTATAAACCCAGTTGACTCCGTACACTACCCATTGATCATGTAATGGGACTGCCTATTCGAGGAGAGGTGAGAAAATTAGAGCAACTACAGTCAGTTAGAATAGGCGGTCCCATTACATATATATATATATATATATATATATATATATATATATATATATATATATATATATATATATATATATCTTGTACATCAGGGGCCTCCAACCCCTGGCCATGGGCACCTATTGGGAACTGGGCCATGTAAGTGGCAGGTGAGCACACAAGTGCGCAAAGCTACTTTTGTGCAAGTGACACATGTGAAACCATCCCCTCTCCCTCCCCCACTATCACTGCTGCCACTGCCAGTCCGCAAAGCCAGAAAGGTTGGGAACTGCTCAGTGGTAGGATTCAAATATGTGAACAACCAGTTCTCTGTGTGGATGCTGCTTCCAGAAGTCCATTCTGCGCCTGGGCAACAAAAAATCAGCTACCAGTTCTGCCAAAGTGGTGCGAACTGGCTGAATCCCACCATTGGGACTGCTGTTGTACATCATTCTGATAGCATTGATTATATTAGGCATCTTAATGTGTACACAGGAAAATAAGGGGGGGTTGAAGTAATGCAAGTCTTTGACTTATGGCCGATTTCACACATGTACATCATCAAGGGATGACCATGCCTGCACCAGCTAACTAAACACTGAAATTTACTGACTTTGTAATGAAAAGGAAGCGATTCCAAACTCTGTTGGTTTGCTGAAGCAAGTTATAGCACACTGACACTGATTTCTCCCTCCAGCCACCACCACCCCCTCCAGGAACAACTTGATAATGGAAGAGGATTTAGCTTTTGCTTTCTGCTTTGTGCTAAACAAGATCTTCCACTTGCAAATTCTGAGTGTTAGACGGGAATCATTCATTTCCTGTGAGACCATAAGACTGCAATGGATTTCACAGTAAATTTGGCATGGTAACTGGAATTACTGTATTAATATTTATACACAATAAAACCTTGCTCACATCTAGATCGTTCCTAGTATGAGAAAACATCACTGGTTTCCTGCTGGGTAGATAAATGAATGCTAGCAAGTGAAGAATGCACCGGCAGAATCAATTATCTCTACATGGAAGAGACAAAACACTTCTTTAAGATGCTGGGTATTTCGGCCAGAAACGGATAGGTCAGGGCTACAATGGTTTGGTATATCATATGTTATAGTTCTGTTCTTTCACTATTTCATTTCATAACTCAGCTCTCTTCCTGAATTTTTCCAGCATTGAAAGAGCTGCTCTAGTCCTGAACTGAGCCAGTTCTGTGCTTCGCTTTGCCATCTGAGGTGATAATAATAATAACAACAACAACAGCAGCAGCAGCAGCAGCAACAACAACAACAATAATAAAGTCCACGCCAACATTCCCTGAACTGATCTGGAGTCCTGAGGTCCTCATTTTTAGGACCATTATAGGGAATGCTTTCTTCTGGCTCAGAGAGCACACTCCCTGCTTTTTAGACCATGGTTCCAGCTTTTTAGACCATGGTTTCTGACAGACTCGACAACTATAAAACATTAATCATGTGTTAACAATGTCCCCCCCACAAAAATCGTAGAAACTAAATCTAGCATGATCAGAATGAAAGGGGGTAAATGGGGAAGACACCTGACCTAGCTGAGCATGATAGTATAGTTTGAAATTTGGTACTGCCCATCTATCCCATTCTTTCATGTATTGTAAAAGCTTAAGCCTATTTCTTTAATCATATAAAATTATTTGTTACTTGTTTCTGTTGCTTGTTTAATATGTTAGCGCCAATTCTTATTGGGATCAAGTATTACCCAGGCCAGACAAGATCTGCCAGGTGCTGTTACTTGATGAGGCCTGTGAAGTCTGCCACTGAGGCTACTATTGGCTAAAACATTTGTGGGACAAGTCAAATTTTACTAAAAGAAGCACCTAAAATGGAAAGGATAATTTGTATCATTATAATTGGCCCTTTAAAAATAAAACAGTAAATCACCATCTTTAGCAGGCAAGTGCTTCAAACAGTTGGTTAGCTGTTGTGTATCCCTGCATCCACATATACACAGAAACATTTCAACTTCCTTCATTTTAGAGAGTTCTGGTCCATCATGGATCTCTCCTGATTGCCAAGTCCGTTTTTTCTGTGGTTCATACATGCTTGGCTTTGGCTTTTTCTTCTTTGTTTCTCTGAGTTGAATAATTGATTTCAACTTACTTTTTCTAGAAGAGGGACCTGTAGGAATAACAAGCTTTAATTCAAATAATATAGACAATTATCACACTTTTATAATGGAAGTTCCACTTCTTTTGTACATATGTGCAATGTTGTGCTGTACAAACAAATGGGGACAGAAATTGCATGGCAGCAACATGACCCTGCTTTTGTCCTTTGCTCCACTTCTTTCCCTCCATGCCTGTCTGTTGTCTAACCTCTGCTCTGGCTTAGTCTGCAATCTTTTGAACCCTCCTCATCAACTTCCTCCCTAAACTGTTGTTCTTGTCCTACCTACATTTCATCACATTATTCTCATATCTACTGTTTTATAACCCAAAAGCAAAATAAATAAAAATACCCGATGTATAACCAAACCTTTAAAACATTTATTCAGTAAACCGATAGTATACCAAATAGTAAATATAATAACTATAGCAGACCAAAAGCAAATTACATCTTTTAAATCCCAGCAAAGAAGAGGAAGACACATGAGGATGCTTCAGTAGCCCTCTAAGAAAGACAGGGTGTGTGTGTGTGTCTTCAAACTTGGTCCTAGAATTCCTCAGCCAGTGTGCCTGGCTGAGGAATTTGGGGAGTTGAAGTCCATAAGTCATAAAAGGGCCAAGTTTGAAGACCCCTGCTCTAAGAGATCCAACCTCCAGACATAGTTGGAAGTCTTGATGGATCGTCCAAATACTATCAGTAGTAGTAATTATAGCATGTGATTATTGAATGGATCACTTTTAAAAAATGCTTTATCAGTCCTCTACTTCCTATCATCCCTCTCCCCATGACATCTATTTACTTATTTATTAAACTTTTGATCCTACCTTTATAACTAACTCAAGGTGGTAAACATACCTAATATTCCTTCCTCCTCCTATCATCCCATCAACAACAGCCTGTGAGTTGGGTTGCACTGATAGAATGTTTGTCCTAGAATCACCCAGCTGGCTGTCATGCTTAAGGTGAGTAGAACTCAGTCTCCTGTACCTGCCCCATTTTACAGCAGGTGTAGTATTCTCCTCAGTGGCTGTAACAATAATAATTGCTTAATATTCAGTGGAGAAGTCCATTGTTCAATAAGAACTTCAACTGGCCTTTTTTAATTTAAGGATTATCTGTGTAAGGTCTTTGCTATTGTGCTAAGAGAAAGGTAAAAGGAAGTTTGAACAAAATGAGATGCTGCTATTTGGTTATGTCTTTGATTTAGTGATCTGCCTACTAATTGGCTTCAGCAATGGCTGTAAAGGAACATTATTTTGGAGTATCTCTTTCTATCCAGAGCTCACTGGCTATGTCTTAACAAAGAGAACAAATAACAAAATAAGGCTTGGTTTTTGTTATTGTTAGCTACTGCATTGGCATGGGATTTCTGTACTCCTGTTGTTTGTATTTTCAAGGCTTATTAGATGTTTATGTCAGTTTTTTTTTTCATCCTGAAGCAGGCAGGGGGAAAACCCAGTTGATGTTTCCATACTTCAGCCCTTTGGCAAGTGAATCATACTATATATTACATGGGCATTTTTGCCAGATGGACATCATGGGATCAAGGCTGCCTGAAGCCTCTGCAGAGAAGATGCTACCAGCTGTATCATTCACAGGAAGCAACTTCCAGCCTATGAAAGACAGAAAGTGCCTTCCCCTTTGCTCTCCTAGTAGAGCCAAGATTGAAGTGTTGTTTTTTTTTTTTAAAAAAAAACTGATTCATATCACCTTATTTCAGCAGGCTCTCATGAAAATTTAGGAGTTAAACAGACTTGTGAAGTTTTCTCTATACTGAGAGGGTCATCGAAAGGATAAATTGCAATGGAAAGGATCCAATTATAGCTGGGTGATAAGTAGACAGGATGTAAGGGCTTGATAAGAGCATTAAAATAATTTCTCTTTCTTAAGAGCTAGTTAAAATGTTGAAAGCTCTGCTGTTCTGCCACTTCATTAACACTCTTCAATTAGGCTGTTGATAGCCTCCTACTCAATCCAGAGTGTTTTCCAAACCCAGCAGTACCTTTTCTCTATTGTGTTTTCACTGAAATACAAGCAAAGTTTGTATTCTGGTTCATTACTCCAATGAGATTTGTTGACAAGGAGAGGCAGTATGAATTTTAGAAAGTTATCAGGAACATTGTCATTCCAGCTATAATGGAAGGAGCTATAATTTCTTACTGGCAATGAAATAGCAAGTGATCAATTTAGACATTCCTCACTTTAGAAATATAAAGCTGTCCATTAATTTTGATTTCGCGGCTTTGCTTAGCACAACCCTCAGCAACTGGGCACCCTTCAGATAAATGAATTTTCAGCCAGACGATTTGAACAGGCTGGATATTTTAGGAGTCTGCAGTCATTATGAATCCAGAAGGTGCTAGGGTGAGATGAAGAATGTCAAAAGATTCTAAAGTAATGAAACAGTAATGACATTATGAGGAAATGAGACTATATGTATCCTTTCCTTTTTATTCAGATAAAGTAAAAATACTCAGATAGTTGTAGTATAAAGATATAAATAAGTGGATGTTGCTGCTCATGTCAATTGCATTCCCACTGCTTGGAGGTCAAATGCAGGACAGAAATAGAGCCACCAACATATAACCCTAAAGTCAGGAAAAAAATACCTCTTTGCTCTCATCCTTTGAGAATTTGAAACATTTGAGGTTCTACTGTGGAGGCTGAACTGAAAGGCTTAGAATTAATATATTTGAATGTGGCATCAAAGCCTGCTAATAGTTATTTTGTTCTTTATTTCAATAATCTACATTTTAGGAGTATTTTTTATTCTTTTTGTTCAATTCTCAGCAAAGAAGAAAGAAATGCTCTCAAATGTATTTGATCTCATACTTTTTCTTCAATATAAACATTAACTAATCCATCTATTTACAGTGTGGCTTGGTAGGTAGATCATCAAGCTAGGAACTGGGAGACTGTGAGTTCTAGTCCCACCTTGGGGACAAACCAGCACCTTGGGCACAAAGGGTGACCTAGTCCCTTTCTCTCAGCCCTAAGAAGGAGACAATGATACACCATTTCTGAAATATTAACAAGAAAACTTCAAGAAATAGTCCAAGCAGTTGCCAGGAGTCAAAAACTGACTTGAAAGGACTATTACCACCAACAAAACTTTACTGAAAAGAATAGCAACAAAATCCATCAAAGATCATAGTAAGTTTCTACTCTGAAGTAAGTTGTTTGTTATACGGTTAATCCATGGAATGCCTTGATTCCAAGGGAACAATCTAATGTGGGGCTTTGGTTAGAGGTACATTGTCAGCCTATCAGAACCTGACAGTTCAGCTTACAGAAGAAAAGAGTAAGGGAAGATACGATAGCAGTCTTCAATTATCTGAAGGGTTACTATCGGCTCAGAAGGCAGGATCAGAACCAGAGCTGAAACTATTAGGAAGTAAGTTCAGGCTAGACATGAGAACTTCCTGACTGATGTTCACTAGAAGAAAAGTTTTGTTCTTCTGTTCTTCAATGGATGATATTAATAGAAATATTTTAATGGATCCTGCACAGAAAAAGGGATTGGATCAGATGACTTCTAACAGTCTCCCCCCCACAACTGTCAGATTGTATGAATTATAAAGATATATTGAAAGTTTATGTAAGACTCTCATGATACGTTGGATATTGCTTTGGGGAGAAAAAGTTAGAGGAATACATAATCATTATTCTTTACTGTTTACCAATTTTTGTATCATTTGAGAAAAAAAAATTAGGAAATACGTCAAAATATTTTTTTTCCAATGTGTTCCATTTTTCAACTTCACCCTCAAACAAACAAAACACACAAAAATTCTCCCTCCCCACATCTGCTGAAGGTTTCTTTCTGTCCTTTAACTTCTTTAGTCTAGAATATACAGAGTATGAGCTAGTTGATCAAAATTTACTTGGTGCCAACTTGACAAACTAATTATGTTCATTGTTGAGGGTACTGATCACACATTCTTCTTTGTCTTACTGTCTCTATTTTAATTAACACCTGTACTTGTTTTCCTAATAGTGTAGGAAACATTTAGAAGGGTTGACTATTGAATAAAGCAAGAATGCTAAGTATTTTCTCTAATGTCTTGTTTCTAATACACTGTTGTCTAGTATCTTGTCTAGTATCTAGATTCTATAACAAATGAAGGTAAGACGTCTTGTGAAAGGGGTATATCTTGGCAGTGACTAGGGTCAAAACTTAAAATAGTATATGACTAGTATATTTAGAAATAATGGAGAAGGGCTTTTTATTAGTTCGTATAGAAATAAACTTAGACAAATTCCAAAAGGGCCAGTTACTTGTGAAATGAAAAAAATAGCTAATGCTTGTCGGAACTCGAATAGTCAAAAGGTCTTGTACGGAGAAGGCCACTGGGCTTCATAGCTTAGAAAAGCCTTCTGATCCTGATTTTTTGTTGGAGACAAAAAGAGTTATACTCAAGTGATACAGAGAGAGGAAATGTGTAAATTATAGAAAATAAAACTGAAGCTCATCAAATGATGCCTTACACAACCAGATTCAGTGTCACCTAGGTGATTCCTGAATTTTAAAGATATGGTCATATATGTTTCCATTGTATTTTTAAGCCTACAAAGGCTGAATATTTCTAAGAACTTTGCAGTTGACTATTCTGTAGAACTGACGGGAAGTTGCTTGAATTGGGTTACCATTTGAATTGCTCCCCAAAGCTTTCAAACACTTTTGAGAAAGATGCCTTATGATTCCAACCAGGCTGGGGATATGAAATACTTGAGTGTATGTGTGTGTGTGTGTGTGTGTGTGTGTGTGTGTGTGTGTGTAGCCTATGAATGAAATGGATTTCTATAGTATACAAAGAAAACTGTACTCTGTAGTCCCATATATATTAACAAGTGTATTTTGTTGCAAAAATGAGTGATTCACTTCTCAGTATGCAGCAGAGAACTTTATAGAATTCTGCTTCCAGAATAGAGACTGTTAAGCCCCACATACACTAGACAAATGCTTATAAAATAATTGGTGATTGTAGGTTTAAACAAAACATCACTGAGCTTCTAATTATATGGTTCATTGACTTTCTTAAAATCTATAACTATAGCTGTTTAAGCCCATGGCAGAGGCAAGCAGAACTGTTAAAAAGTATAAATATATTGGCAAACCACCCACTATAACTGTTCATATAATAGGAAATAGCAAAACAGTTCTGCCTGGCCTTTTAATTATGAAAACGGGTGCCAGTTTGCAACAACACTTAAATTTTTCCTGTACGGCTGTAGTTGGAAATATTGGTATATTCTTTCTCTGTGTTTGTGCATGAATGTATTTGTGGCTAAATTCTCAGATTTTTCAATTCCACAACATCTCACATTGATAAATGAAGGTGTGTTACAAATATTCCCTAGGGAATTCATAGGGTACTGGACATGAAGTAAATTAACCACTTTTAATAATTCAATTAAATAAATAAAACAACTTACAACTTTTTGCATGACTTATTTGGAAATGACTTTATTTTACTTGGCTTCATATTTTCAGTGAATTCTCTAAAAGGTACATTAAAGCTGTTCTTTTCAGTAGGAAAAAAATCACATGGAAATGAAAAGATACATAACTTACATCAAATTTTCTTGACTTTGGCTTAGCTTTATTGGTCTTCTCGGTTGACTAAATATCTAGCTTCTGGCTCATCACCCAACCTACAGTAATGGTAACTTCACTAATAAATACACTTCTATGGCACTCCAAAGATACAAATATCGGACTATATACCATACCATGTGAGTAACAGTACTTAGTATCAACACATTAACTTAGTATCTAGAAGCAATTGATGAACTCTGCAGAAATGAGAGTCTTGTTCATTGAGTTTATGTTAAAAATGTCACCCATAAAATGTATTTCTCTTTAATCAAAGCAACTTAAAAAAATCTTTATTGCCATTATTCTCCTGGAACTTTTTAATGGATACATTTAAATTTTGAACAAAACAACAAAAGCCTAATCCTAACCCATGTATGTATTTAAAAGTTAATTTCAAAATAATGGTGTGTAATAGAAATCATTAAGAAAATATAATTTTCCTGGTAGTACATAGTCTAAGGAAAGGAAAAAAGACCTTAACTGAAAGCAACATTAAAAAAAAAAAAATCTGTGACCTCCCTTCTAGATTGCTAATGATCTAAACCTAACTACTGAGGGTCAGTGTTCAGATCTAGGAATTTGAGAACTCCCACCTATAAAAAATATGTGAATTATATTATAGTTTTGCAAAGTCTTTAATTTTGGTGTATAAACTATGTAAATTAATCCAGCCAACCTGTGTTTATAGGAAGCCTACTCACTAGCGTCAACTTGTGTTTTCCCACACATATATGTATTGTAAACTGTATGTGTGATTTTACTGTGACATACACCATTTTCTATAAAATCTATATATCTGATTTTACCGTAACATATACCATTTTCTAGCTCATTTTTAACTGGTGACTTTGGAACTGAAAGACATGGTTGATGAAGCAGACATTCATCATAATTGCAAACTGTGCTAGATTCTAATCTAGTCTGCAGGAAAAAAAAAAAAAGCCAAACTGTTCCTTTAGATCAGTGGCTCTTATCTCTATGATTCCTTGAAAAATGTGATCGTAGCCATAGGTCATATTCCCAGAGAAATTCACAAGCACAAATGTTTATTTTTTGTATGAAGATAATTTTGGTGCATTAGAAATGAATTTCATTCACATTGACAAAATATAAAAACAATATTTACAAAGGACTATCTCTTTCGTTTTTTAATGCAAAAATTATGCAAAATTTAATGGATACTTCCTGATTAAAAAATCATTAATAAGTTTTTTTCTTCCGGTAAAATTTCACTTGGCAAACAAAATTTTTGCCAGTTTAAAGATATGATGGCCTTTCTAGTTTCCAAAAGAGGCTCAGAAAAAGGAAGTATTTTTTTGATGATGTCAACATTTATATCATGGATGAAAAACAGAACCAGTTGCACACAAAGAGCCCAGTGATTTCATCTAGCTGCATGTTGAAAGGAAGCTGCCAATTCACTTATGACTTAGTTAAAAGTGTTAGAAAAAATTATATAATTTTAGAGTTATGTAGAATTATCACATCATTTCACAGAGTCACAGTTTCATTTTTCCCCTCACTTCCAAGTCACAAATCAGCTCATCCATTTACAGGATCCTCAGCTTCTGCGGGTATCTTTCTGATCATACATGTTGTCGGGACTTTTTGCCTTATGCCAAGTAGCCACAAAGTCAAAAGCTGAGTGCCTTGAAGTTGTTTTATTGGCATTTTGATCATAACATGTATTATCTCAGTATAAGACAAAAACATTACATGCAAGGAAACACCATTTTATTAGTGAACAGCATTTGGTTGAATTGGATCTTGATCAGGCAAAACTATACAATCTTGTTATTTTCTTCGGGAATTATACAAAGATACATCCATGCATGTTATTTTCTTCCTTGTTTATGCACCTTCCATTCATTGGAAGATTCTCTAACTGGCTTCTAGTCTGCACTTTTAGATAGTTTCAGTGAGGTCTATTGTGGCTGATATTACAACAGCTTCCTTTCCTTGGCAATGCAATAAACAACCTTGTGGGATGGTTCTTCAGATCAAGGCTTTTGTATGGGGAAAAATGCTTGTAGTTCCAGGGAAAGTTCTAGATTTTCAAATCAAACATTATTTACATGAAAAAGACTTAGGGTATCTAGCGAACTTCCATGGTCAGACATAAAATACATTTTCAGTTTTATTGGTTTCATGCTTCTATTGGCA
Organism: Crotalus tigris; assembly: GCF_016545835.1. Classification (NCBI taxonomy): domain Eukaryota; kingdom Metazoa; phylum Chordata; class Lepidosauria; order Squamata; family Viperidae; genus Crotalus; species Crotalus tigris. The sequence goes on along the minus strand of NW_024096625.1, from coordinate 72,495 downwards.
AAGACTTAGCCACTGAAGAAACACAGCATTTTTTTCCCATGTTCAGTGATGAAAATGAAACCAAGCAGCATAGTGGCCTAGAGGTGGAGCTCTCACTTCACAAATAGGAGGCTGTGACTTCAATCCCAGGCAACAGCAAATATTTCTCTCTCTGGGTACAAAGAGAAAATGTCTGCTGTGAGCTTTACATAGGTGTCAGGAAGGGCATATGGCCAGTAAATGCTTAGCTCCATTCAGTCTCCCCAATTCCACCCTAATGTAAGGATTGCAGGGTCATAAAAAATGAAAATGAAATGAAAAGGTGCATATGTTTCCTTTTCTGTGACATTTTCCAAATTAATACAGGTCTGCAAAAATAAAAACTAATCAAGTACTGTGATCTATTTTTTTATTGAAGATTCACATTAGACTCAGTGGTGTTTATTTCTGAACAGACACAGAGGAGTGCATTATTAATTTTTAAAATACATTGATACTGTGTTGGGAAAAAAACATGTACAAATTGCCAAATAAAAATAAAAGCCCAGTTTGCAGTTAAATAAATCCAAAATGTTAGTTGTCCTATGGATGACTGATTTGGATACTCCTGGGTATTTTTTCCCTGTTCTACCATTCTGCATGCCATCTGTTCAATGTAGCAGGTAAAAAAAAAAAATGGATTAACCCATGGTCAAGTATTGAAATTTCATCACTCTGTTGGTTAACAAGAAAAGACATGCAGAGAGAAAAGATCAGATGTATAGTATGCATGCAAACTTTTAGATAGCATACAAAATCACAGCCAATCTGGTTGGCTTGACAATTATTGCAATATTTATTGCAATGGTGTGTGATGTTTTGTGTATTAAGCCTAGCTGTAAATTTCCAAGAAGTAAAATCAGAATCATTATTTACCATATTTCAGCATATATGGAGGGGTTTCATTTATCACATTTTCTATATATACATATAGATACACATGCATGTGTGTATGCACACACACACACACACACAATTATTTTAAATTTGAATAAAATTGCTTCTAAACTTTTTTTAAAAAAAGTTCTAAATTTGAATCTCGGAGGCTATATTATTATCCCATTTATATTTTCAAAAAATGCATCCAAACTTTTGAGTAGGAACTGAACATAACTCAGTGTTGATTTTGATCGAAGCAAATTATAAGGATGGAAGGAGATACAATGAATGATTTGGCAGTCTCTTTGCCTCTTTCCAAATACAGGAAGTGATTTTTTTCCCCCTCTCATCAGATACAAATTCCCAGATACAACTGATATAGATGAGCAGACTGATCCTAGGACTCTTTCAGAATAGAGTTTGTTTTGATCTGATTATCTAAGAAGGCTTCTTCCATCTGCCTCAAAAGGAACAATTAATATTAACATCTGAAGGAAGCGCACATTTTAAAACTCTATTTCAAAGGATAAAAAAAGGAAAAGAGAATGATGGAAATGGATTTTGGGCAATTATCACTGTTAGTAACAATAACAGCAATGATCAACCAAAGAACTGCAAGGTCATACTAATTAAAATATCTTGAAACTTTTGGGCATCCTTATTAATATTCTACTTGAACAAATCTTTGCAGCCTCTTCATTTTGAAATATAAACTCTGTCAAAATACACACTTCTTGTTCTAGATCCAAAGCCTTAAGCAAACAGTATAAATAAAATGATAGAGATGAAAATGAATCTTCTCAATAAAAATGAGATCGTTGGTCTTGCACTTTAATCATCTTACTCCTCACACCAGATCAAGCAATCACATCTATAATACTGTATGTTGTTTCCCTCTTCATTTAACTTTCAGTAATGAATAACTGTTTTTCAAGAGCATATGTATATATAGAAAATGTGATAAACGAAACCCTTCCATATATGCTGAAATATGGTAAATAATGATTCTGATTTTACTTCTTGGAAATTTACAGCTATGCTTAATACACAAAACATCACACACCATTGTTTCCAAAGCATGAGCAGCATTGTAATCAACCTGTCAATGCTTGTTCACAGCAGTTATTCCAACAGAGCTGATTCATTCTAATTTGGAATTATATTATCAAGACTGAAGGTTGGAGTGAGTTGTTGCTGAAGAAATCAATATCTTGCATCAGAAAACCTACTTTTCTCTTAAAGGGGTTTGCTAATAAGAATTGGCTTGTACCATATAAGATGACTTTGTTTAAATCTAATTTCAATGATCTTGATAATAATAAATACTGCAAAGCTGTCTCAAACAACCTTGAAATCAAGGTATTGCTTCTTGACTCTTTGATGGAAAATTAAACTTATATACTTTCTTACTGAGGTTGTAGTTAATTTATTGTAAATTAACCTTTTACAATAGGATTCAAAAGTTTTTTATAACACTATTAAACTTTCAAAGGAAAATAATAGGATAGATCAGCATTCCCCAACCTTGTATATGTAATTATACATATACAAATACACATGCACATACGCATACATATATACATATTCATACATACATGTGTGTGCTGGAAAATTTGCATAAAAATACGACTCCTGGGCATGTCTATGGTACAAATAAAATACGAACACCAGGAGAGTATAAATATAAAAATATACTTTACTAAAAACTGCCAGTAATGAGATAGTGGAAGGAATGATCTGGAAGAACCATAGAAGGAAGCGTAAGGAGAGTAATAAAGAAACATCTGGAACACTAATTAACTGGCCGGGACCGGTGACGCGGTCCATGAGCCGGGTGCAGATGCCGGCAAAACCCATTTAAGTCATCATTGTTTACTGGCTCCTTAGCCCTGATGATGTTTGGAGTTTCCAAACGAAAGCTTGGCAGCTTTTAGTAAAGTATATTTTTATATTTATACTCTCCTGGTGTTCGTATTTTATTTGTACCATACATGTGTGTGTGTGTATGTGTGTGTATTACTATGATCACTATTGTTTGTCATTTCATTGATTCCTTTATCAACAATACTGAATAAGCTGGGCTATAGATATCAAACATAAAAAAAAATATGCTAAGCTATCCCATCTCCTTTACATGGATGATCTGAAATTGTATGGAAAAACACTGTTTCAAACAAAATTATTGCTCAACACTATCTGTATATACAGCCAAAATATTGCCAAAGAGTTTGGATTGGACAAATGTGCCACCGTCCCCATCAACAGGGGAAAACTAGTGAAAAATTGAGGAATCAATATGTCCTATGGCAATAATATCAAGACTCTGGATGAAAAACTTGCTACAAATACCTGGGCATCCTTTAAGCTGACAACAACAAGCACACTGAAGTCAAGAAGATTAGAAGTGAATACATCATGAGAGTGAAAAAATTCTTAAAGTCAAAACCCAGTGGAGAAAAACAACTAAGACAATTAACACCAGTCATAGATACACAGTTGGAATAGTAGACTGGACTCAAATACAACTAAAAGCCCTGGGTAGGAAGACCATAACACATAATGAAATGAATGATGAGTGACATAATGAAATGAGTGATGTGGAGAAAGTCTATTTATCAAGGAACATAGATGGGTGGGGAATGTTGTAATTACACCAGACTACTGAAGAAGTAAAAAGGACATTGGAAGAATATCTGAAGGACAGTGAAGAAGATAACACTGAAGCTGGTACACCATAAATGTTTACTGAATACTGGAGAGACCAGATTGGCCAACAAGAAAGATCAAGTGAAAAATAGAAAATAAAGTCATGGCAAGGGAAACTATTACATGGCCATCACATACACACACACACACACACACACACACACACACACACACACACAGAGCAAGCCAAGCAACAAAACCTGGCAATGACTAACAGTAGGGAAGTTGAAGAAAGAATTAGAAAGGCTAAATCTGACTGCAGAAGACAATTCCAAAGAACAAATGCACACTAAGCCAGAATTGACACAGCAACAGACAGCAAATGCCACTTCTTGAAAGATGCTGAAGAAACAATGGACCAACTAGATTGACTCAAAGAACAGCATGACCAAATAACAGCAATGGTGCATTAGAATATCTGCAAGAAATACTGTTTGCCTGCAACCAAGAACTTTTGTGAGGGAAATGGGTGATTTAAAAATGTGATCAATAAATGACTTAAATAGGTTAAGTAATGTAAAATGAAGAAACTAATATGTTCTGGAACTTTAGAATTCAAAGAGACAAGCACTTGCCACATAAATTCTATACCTAACAATTGGAGAAAATCACAAAACACAAATACCTGCAAATAGAAGATGAAGACTGTTCTGTTCGTGAGTCCAAGGCATTTAGATGAAGCAAGTAACACAAAAGCAAGTCTTTTTTATTGCAAATCAGCGACAGAACAGTAAATAAAATGGCGCGCAGGCCTTTTATAGTCTCCTTGCAAGAACAGCGTCAACCAATCAATGCAAGGCTGGTTTCGTGCCTTGCGCATGTGTGCAAGGCTGGCGACAGCCTGTCTGGTCCTGGACAACCACGTGGTCTGCCTGGGACTCTCTGCAGCCTTCCTGAGCCTGCTGAGCAATTCAGCAGGCCCAGGACATAACAAAGACCATGTTAAAAGAAAGCAAAGATAGTACTAATAGTAATAGGTGCCTTGGGTGGAATCCCAAATAAGTGGAGCATTACTTGAACACCATCGGCATTGACAAATTCACCATTAGTCAATTGCAAAAGGCAGCTTTACTTGGAATGTTACTTTGTACAACAGTACCATTAATATAATTAAATAATATCTGCCTTTCTCAGGTTTTTGGGGAAAGACTTGATAAGTGGGCAAAAATGCCAAATCCAGATCTAAACATCAGACTGACTATGGCACTAGCCATAATAATAATAATCAAGCAACAGACATTTGCTTATTGCAATTATGAATTTATCAGCATGGACCTTTTTTATATATAGTAGACCATGGTAAGTGCCAAGATGGCCTCAGAATCAAGACTCTGACGGATTGGGTTAATGTAGTTTTAGTCGTGCTAATGGGGCTTCCTATTTGCAGGAATGTGGAGAAGCTCTTTATTCGAGTTGGATGTGAAGAGCTATTGATCCCAGTTAGTTTGGCCTTCATGTTTGCTTGTTTCTATTGATATTTCCACGTTTCTGCTTTTTGCTGCTTGCTATAAATTATTTTGATATAATATCAATATAGTTGGAGCGGGGAACACGTTGAGCTGAGAACTTCAATTCCTAAGAAAAAGAGGCAAAATTTCCTCTGAGATTCTCCCCCACTGGCACCTTTCAAGGGCCAAGTGTGACTTTGCTGCTTTATATAACAACAACAAAAGCGAAAACAAAAAGCGTATAACTCTGAGCAAATTTAAGTCAATACATTTTACCATTCTAAACCGAGAAGGGAAAGAGAGCTCAGAAATCCTGCAGGAGCATATATCATTTCAGACATATTAAAGTATGTTTCATATCTACATTGCAGAAAAATATGGCTCTGTTTTGACATCCCGAATAGTACAAAATATAACTTAGTCACTGACCTTTTCCTTTTCTTTCCTTTTATAAATTTTAATAACGTAATTTTTTATTCTATACTTTGTCAGTGCAAAATATTTATTGAAACTTTTAACTGTCAGCTAGGCATGAAATGCTCCCGATATTAGAGATAAACTAGCTTTTTTTAAAAAGGGGAACAAAATGCATTTAACTGCTGTGCTCATGAAATGCAAGGGAATGAAGTAGATGGATTCTTGCGTCAGATAATTTACACATTGGGCACAGAGTGTACCACAGGATGCTGTCAGAGTCAGTTTTATTTCACTTTGGAAAATGTTCAATATTTAGTAAGGTAAAAGTTTGAGCTTACTTCCTGAACTGAGTGCTGTTTTGCTGGTGAGAGGCTGCTCTAAAATCTATGGGGCCCATTGTTCCTGGATCACTTATTGCCATTAAAACTTTATTTGTTAAAGGAGAACTGTTTCTTCCGTCCATTCAAATTTTGTGAAAATGTGGATGTTTTTCTTACATACATAATGCTTTTTTTTTGGGGGGGGGGGAATCCATGCAGGACAATGTCTAATAACTACTTTGTCCTTTTTTTCTTCATCCTTCTCCTCCTTGTCCTTCTACTACCTGTCCTCTTCCTTCCTTGAGACATGATTTCAAACAATAATACTTTATGGGAGTAAAAGGATATAAAACTGTCAAATTACCAGCTTGAATATGTGGTTAATTTAAGCAGGGATCTCTATAAAGGGAAGGGAAACATTTTGTTTCCTGCCTGTTACTTAAAATAGTAGGACACTTTGGGATAAATGTAATTGAAAGAATGTATTGGTCATAATGAATTTATATTCAAGATGGCACATAATCAGTCAAATATAGTTTCTTCTTTCAATGAGGATTAGTTTCAATATACTTTGGGGTAAATGGACAGAATTGCACTTATTATAATATATTAGCAGAATCAAATTTTAAAGTAGAGGAAACAGTATTTTATTAAACTAGATGGAGATATGGATTTCACAAAATAACCATGAATAAAGGAGTACAGTTTCTATTTAGTTTAAGCAGGTTAATTTGAAAGCAAAAACTGTATCCAGTAAAAAGAAACTTCTTACATATTAAAGTACTGTACCTACAGAATGGTGAACTAATTCTCAGAACCGTGCTGCCAAACTAGAATAAAATAGAATAGAAAATATGCTTCTTGCAAACAGAAGCTTTGCACTTTGATCACTTCAACACAATGGAACATAGTGGATGGTTTATTAGCTCTGCTTGTAATTTATCATATAAATTTTCAACCTACACACTACTTTGGTAAATGCATATCCAAATCTGTATTTTTCAGAATAATATAATGACAAAATAAAGTAGAAAAATAAAAAGTCACTTTTTAGAAATAATACACAGTTGAGGAAGATTAAATATTACATTACCATTCACTAGTTCTTTCTAATCTATAGAAATGAGTGGCACATGATGGAGTGAGCTCCTGATACTTGCCCTACTGTAGTAGTTAAAAAGTGTGCAAAGGAAAGTAGATACACACACACACACACACACACACACACACACACTCGATGGCTCAGTGGTTCATATATATATGAAATAATATCATAAACACAGTTGCTATTTGATTTTGAGATTACTTCACTAACAATGACCAAGTTACTAGTCCTAATTGTAGTCACTAAAATGAGGATTACTGGTATGTGTGTTTATGGAGAGAGAGAGAGAGAGAGAGAGAGAGAGAGAGAGAGAGAGAGAGAGAGAGAGAGAGAGAGAGAGAGATTCACTTTCTATTTAGCATTTGCAGAAATATTATGTGACCTTGGGCTTTTGTTCAGAGGACTTAATTGTGCTGTTCCTTAAGAATTCATCACTATAGGTTTCCTCAAATGCCCTTAGTATGTTTGTTCAGAGCTCAAATGCCCTTAGTATGTTTGTTCAGAGTGTAGCATCTCCCCCTCCCCCCTAAAAAATGGTTGATGAAATGCAATATTTACATTCAGGTTAATTCACTTTAAACACAGATACATTATTTCATAAAGAGTCTAGCCATTAAGATGTTTAGCAGTTGATATCTAATTATTATGCAGTAATAACTACTAATATGATAATTAGGTTCTAATTACTACTTCTCTTGGGGAAAAGTGTGAAAATCCTTTTTTGGGGTAGAAAACATGTATATATCTCTAATGGAAAGAATTTGCTTCTGAAGGTTCATGGCTACGTATATAGGATAAAAGTGAATTTGTACACTAGAGACGACTTACAACAGAAATATTTAAAATAATTCCGAAGTGGCACAACTCTGAACACAATATTGTTTCAAAGTTTAGAAGATGCCAAAAAAGAGTTGAAGACCAGGTTAACATTAAGGCAATATAACAATAGGGAGTAAAGGAGAAACAATAGGCATTAAATAATATAGCAGTGCTAAGAAATATAGTGGTCCTCGAATTACGATTTGTTCTGTGATCTTTCAAAGTTACATGGTGCTGAATGAATGATACTTATGCCTGGTCCCCCAAAGCTGTTGTAATGACCTCTGATGGTCACATGATCAATATTTGGGGACTTTGCAGCCTACCCACACTTATAATTGCAGGGGCATTTCAAATCACCCACTTGTCTATTCCTTCCCATCTTTGCCCTTCTGACAGCCCTGCACAGTGGCACTGCTCTCTGAGGTTGGTTGTTTTCTTGCAGATATTTCTTTAGTCAACTAAGTAACATCATCAGTGCTAGAAGGAAGTAGGGTTTGCTCTCTTTTTAAATGCTGGTGACTTGCTAGTGTTGGTGGGAGCTTCTTGGTGGTTCCTTGATTGGGCTTGTTTGTCTGAATTGGTAGTTCCTTAATTGGGATATTGTATACTGCTTGATTGTATTAATCAATTTGTGTTAATCTCTGCTTACCAGGTCTTGATTGATGTCGAGGAGGTATTCGGACTTTCTGTTTCCTTTTTGGCTTTTTGATTGTCTCTTTTGAATGGTATGTAGATATTATTTATCTGTAGGTGTCTGTTGATGGGTAATTTATCAGCCTTTCATGGTTGTCCATATAAAAAGTACAAGCCATGAATATCAACACTAGCTTTATTGTAAGCTTATAATATAATCTTGCAAACCCTTTCCCCCTCTTTACTTTTATTTTCCAGTAAACTAGGGAGGGTTCCTTCTGTGGACTGAGATACCTTTTGCATGTTGATTTTCCAGTCTGTGGCTCCCGCTTCTATCATTCCCATATACCAGTGATGGCGAAACTTTTAGAGACCAAGTGCCCAAACTGGAACCCCAAACCCACTTATTTATCGCAAAATGCCAGGGCTGCATCAGCATTGTGGTGCCCTCAAGGGGTGGTGGGGGGCGTGGCCCAGTGGGTGGGCATGGCTGCAGTGGTCATGGCAGAGTGGGTGAGCATGGCATCCCCAGGGGGCCAATGCCACTTGCTCGCTCACTTCCTGCCCTGTCGCTTCCAAACGCCACGTGCTCGCTACTCTGGTGAACTCTGCTGGGGCAACGGCACAGGTGCCCACAGAGAGGGCTCTGAGTGCCGCCTCTGGCACATGTGCCATAGGTTTGCCACCACTGCCATATACCATTACAATTCCTGACAAATTTTGTGTTTATTTCAAATGGTATTATCTAATCTTTCTGGCAGTCTTCTTTCCTTTTGTCTAGTATCTTACTTTTTAGAACATGGAAATACTTAAGAAATAGGGCTATGAACTTCTGCCTGCTAAAAGCTGACTAGGAGGCCCTAATGATTGTCTTAAAGGACAAAGATGTAAATCATGAATCAGTTCCGGTTTCATATAGTTTGTAGAATTTTGTAGGAAGAAAAAGAATTCCATTTCTCTGACATTGAAAAACTGCACTTAGAGGAAGTGAGAAAATACTCATGGATGGTGATACTTTCCTTGGGATATAATTTATAACAAGAAACACACACCTGCCAGATTTAAGAATACTGATTTAGAAATAAGTTGTTTTAAAGTCAAGGTTAAAGTTCTTAGGGTGTAAATCTGATGATCTTTTAAACATGAAGCAAGACACAAGGTCATTCCAAATTGGCACAAAAACCTGTAATTTTCTCTTTAGGCCTTAACCCTAGGGAAATGTTACATTAGAATTGACAGAGGCTACGCTTACTCATTGTGTGAAGTCAGGCTTATTTTAACCGTGGTTGTTACATATGTCATAGTGAACCATTACACTAAACTATGCTTTAAAAACTGAGGTTGTACATGACAAGTAGCCCAAATCAAGCAAACAGCTTTACAGTTTAGCATAGTATATTAATTCACCCTTTATATTCAGCAGGGAAAAAAAATCAACTTATTTTGAAATTGGAACAGACCAACATGGTTAAATTATTCTAAAACTTGTTTGATACCCAGCTTCAAAAATGAATGTATTTCTTATTTAAAAAAACAGCCTTCAGCTTTGCTGAATTATTAGGCTAGTTTACAAAAGTTGTATAACTTTATAATTTTTAATCAGCTTTTAAAAATGTGAAGAAAGACCATGACTAATGCTATGCAGACACCATTGGTGAAGATTGATGGGGGAAAAAAAGAATAACCATTTGAGTAAGCAAGGTTTGGGAAAGTTCACAAAATAACAGAACTGTGGGTTTAGAAGGGGTCATTTTAAGCAACCAAATCTGTTATCCTGCTTTGTGAAAGAATCCAGATTAAATCATCTATGACAGATGACTAACTAGCCTTCATTTTAACCTTTCCAATGAAGGGATGCCATTCTAGGGTAGTTGGTTCTATGGTCAAGCTGTTCCTAACATATGATTGGAATCTTCCTTCTTGTAAAATAAATCTGTTATTCAGCTTTCTGTGTTCTGGAATGATAGAGAAGTCTTAACCTTTGTGACAACCTTTCAGGTGTTTGAAGAACACTTATAATATCCCCCACTTTTCTGTTTTTAAATTTCATCATCATCATAATCATCATCATCAATCATCATCATCTTCATCTTTATCGTCATCATCACCTTATAAATCAAGCATAAAACAAAAGAAATATTGATGAATTAAAATATATAATATCACAAAACAGAGGTATTACAAATGAAGGCAGTTCTAATTCTAAAAGAATAATGGAATGCCAAGCAAGTATTAACAACAGATAAATTAGATCATATAAAATCTATTGACACAAAGTAATTAATTAAAACAAACAAAACAAAAACAAAAAACAAAAAAAATGCAATACAACAGGCATGTCAAACTCGTGATGCCATGTGATGTTGCGCGATGTATCGGAGCTTTTTCGCCATTGTTGGCAATGGGGTGGGCGCAGCTCCGGTATGATGAAACTGGCCAGTGGACCGGCAGTTTGACACCCCAGCAATACAAGAATCAGGAAAGCATATTTATGGTGGTTGCAGTGTCCTGGGATCCTGTGATACCTTTGCGACCTTCTAACATGCAAAGCCAATGGGGAAACCAGATTCACTTAACAACCATGTTATTAACTTAACAGCTGCAGTGATCCACTTAACAACAGTGGCAAGAAAGGTCATGAAATGAGGCAAAACTCACTTAATAACTGTCTTGCTTGGCAACATAAATTTTGGGCTCATTTGTGTTTCATAAGTCGAGGACAACTTGTATCTGTGTATCTGTGTATATATTTAAATAATATCAATTGACTAGATAGCTGTAAGAGAGATGAGTCATTACTTGAATTACATTCTGGTCTGTAAGAGTTTTCTTTCTAAAACTGTAGCATTTAAATTCCCCTAACTGTATCAGGTGAAAGTTATTTGCCTGCCACATGTTCAGAAGTCCACTTTTATGCAGACCTTGCTGCATCCAGATTTTTGCTGTGAGTGTCCTGTTTGCCTTTTAAATGTGGGTTAATATTATTCCCATTTGCATGAATGTAAATACCACTTTGTGGCTGCATAACAAAAAGCCTGATTAACATGAAAGATTCCCCCAGTGGGCCGGGAATTGGGTATGTAGAGAAATAGTCTATCAATGAAAACATAGCCAGCATAACCCTTTGCAAGCATATCAAGCACCATTATGGCTTGGAAAAGAAAAAGGGAGGGGGGAACTGCCAAGCTAAGTGGTTCAAGAGAGTCTGCTTTGAAATGCACTTTTTACTACTGATGGGCAAAACGCTGTGCTGACAGAGAAGTCTAATGCTTAAGGACTCCCCAACCGATCATAATGGGTTCATAATGGACGAGTAATCAAAATCCTGTTTTCTGTGTAAGCGTTAATGGCTCTGCCTAACCAATCTCTGCAGCAAGAACTCTGAAGGGCCATAGGCAGGTAGCGGTGGTGTTTTCTTTATTTTTGGTAAAAGGTCTGTTTGTTGTCCTGATTATTTTGCTCATGCTTTTAAGACCTGAACAGAAGTACACCACTCAGAATCTGCTTTAAAAATATCCACATAAAATTTGCGATCAAAAGTAAAAGTGACAATTCCCTCCCAGCAGACGTGTCCTGCCCTGCACTAAAAGTTCTTACCTCAAGGCGAGGTAAGCGAATCATTGTTCACTCCCACAGTGGATTAACAGTACAGTTGTTCAGACCTTAAATATTATTTGGAAAAAAAAAGAATCTCAACAGAGTGTGAGCATAATGTTTTTGTTATTCACTAAAGTCAGTCCCCCATCTACTCTACTATCAACTCCCCTTAAAGATCATGTGGAAATTATAGCTGATCCACAGTGCAACTCATGTTATATTGGTGTAGTATGAGCTGCACTGGCTTATAGTATTTTTTCCAGGTGCAAATCAAGGTACTAGTTATTACCCTTAAAGCTCCGAATAGCACTGGGCCAGGTATTTGTGGATTGCCTCTCCATGAGTGTATCTGCCTGTTACACTAGATCTGGTAAGGTGGGCATACTCTAGGTCAGTGATGGCGAACCTTTTAGAGACCGAGTGCCCAAATTGCAACCCAAAACCCACTTATGCATCGTCAGGTGCCGAGTGGGTGTGGCCCATTGGGTGGCGTGGCTGCGGTGGAAACAGCAGAGTGGGTGGGACTAAAAAGTTCAATCAATCAATTCCAACTTTGCAAGATCTTTTTTTTTTCCTGCGAGAATTTGAAACTGACTGATTGATTGAACCTTTTTTTTTTGTACATGGTTGCAGAGGCCTAAAATGAAAAGGTTTTATAAAACCCAGCTGAAGACCTAGGACTGGGGCAACGGTGCATGTGCCCACAGAGAGGGCTCCGAGTGCCGCCTCTGTCCCTCGTGCCATAGGTTCGCCACCACTGCTCTAGGTCCCTTTTCAATGTTGGCATTTAGTGGGACCTAGACAGTAACCCTGCTTGTTAGTGACCCCTGCACTTTCAAATACCCTCCCCCCCGAGATCTGGCAAGTCCCTCTCCTTCTGAAAAACCTTGGAAACCTGCCTTTTCCCACAAGCACTGGGGGAGTATAAAACTAGAGCCCAATACAGTTCTGTGGGGATGTTTCATGTCTTTTTTTAAAAAAAAAATCTTTACTGGTTTTATTGTTTTTAGCTCTCATTTGTGAGCCACCCAGAATTATGTTGCATCAGATGGCTGGCTATATAAATCTTTATAAAATAAAAATAAAGCATGCCCAATGATTTTTAGAATTCCATTTTTAAAATCCTGTAAGAACAAGGCTGCTTGAATAAACCAAGTCATTAAAGCATCACATCTTTACTATGATTTGTAGAGCACCCATTTTTTCCAGCTCATGTGACAAAGTAAAAAAAAAAGCCTGTTTTAATGAGGAGCAGGAGTATCTGAAGTATTTCTCCCAAATAATTTCTTAAGCATGTACAACCTTAATAATTTTATACGGTGTTGCCACAGAATGTCATTTTCAATTTGAGATGATGACTGGCAGGGCTTTTTTTTTTTTTTTGTCATAGAACGCCCAGAATGGAGTTCCAGCACCTTTTTGGGATGGAACCTTGTAGGGTAGGCAAGGTGGGTTGTATGACATGTGTGAGTTCTGGCACCTTTTTTTTTTTTTTTTACAAAAAAACCTACTGTTAACCTTTTTTGATATATATAACCTGTATATCAAAATGTGCGAAGCCGAAGACCCCAGCCTGAAGAGTGGGACCTTGTCGAAACATCGCCAGGATACTCTCAATCTTACATGGGAAAAGACCCGAATACACCAAGACCTGCATACCTATACCCGTGAAAATCTACGAAAACACACACACACACACACTCACACTCACACACTCACACACACACATGAATGAATTGGTCAGAAAAATAATCTCCGATTTTACAGTTGGGAAAGATTTCTATTAATCTTTGTTTCTAATAGAAATAGATCTAATCAAATTCTCAAATAAAATACTCAACTAATGCTGAATTCAATTAGATCAATCAATTTGTGTATTCCCTTGATACATGGACCAAGTCCCAGAATTATCAAGCCCATATGAACATTGCTGAGAATTCTGGGAATAGAAGTTCATCTATTTTGAATGAGATCAGGCTGGGACAAATTGATTTATACAGATAGTTTCATTTTAAATTATGGGTTAGGAGGTTTGATTATTTTGAGTGTTGAAGGGGTTGGTGCTGCTGTTGTCACAAGTGGTTTTTGCTTGATGACTGCTTGTCCAGCGACTATTCATATTTACAATGGTGCTTAACAAGTGGTACTTCTGATTGGATCTCATAGTTATGGTAATCACAGCATCCTGAGGTTATGTAATTGTGATCTACCGATAGGTGCTTGGTTACCTTGGCTCATCATTACAATATTGCAGTGTCCTGTGGTCACTTGATTTGTGATGTTCACTGCTGGCTTCCAACAACCAAACTCAAACCAGCAGAAGATTCAAATGGCAACCAAATGATGTTATGCTTAACTACAATGCATGATTCACTTAATGATGGCAACATGATATGCCCGAACTGCAGCTAAGTGTAATGATCATATGGTATTGCATTTTAGGATTGTATTGCTGAATGTGGGAAATTCCTATGCCAATTACAAAAGTTAATTGAGGACTTCCTGTATTATTATTAATTTGATAGAAAGAAAATGAAAGAAAAATGGGATGATTACTGAAATAAAACATGCCCCCCCCCAGCATAAAACTGAATGGACACTATGAAGGAAAATGAAACTTGTTTATAAATATCTTGTTTCCCCATCATTAAAGCGAACAAACCCAGGATCAAATGTTGATAGCCAATTTCATGCATATTGATGTTTCTCTTCCTGGTGCTAGCCATAAACTGTGGCTAGTGAGATATCTAGAATAATAAAATCTGTCTGGTTGCCTCAAGGTGGTCTTCAGATCTTGATTATTTAAGATTTTATTTTTATTTTGGTTCACAGTCTGGAACTGGTAAAAACTTAACAGTTCAAGTCCTAACCAAGGACCTAAGAGCTGTTAAGGTATTATTATTTGTAAAATTTAAGGGTATATGTAGGTATGAGTTTACTGAAATGATGGCTGCTTGAGTAATCTATCTCTTTGGTTGTTTATCCTAATGGGCATTCATAAGGGGCAGTGGGGAGCAAATGACAAAGCATCCATCATCATATCACAGCGCAAATTTCACCTCTTTTGTATTTGTGTTCTGACATTGTGGCAATTATGTAAGGAATGGGCTTAAATTATGTAATGGCTTGTGGGAATGACTTTAGGAGATGGAGTAGGAGGAGAGATGCTGCTTAGGGAATGATCAGAAGATAGAGTGGGGAGCCCGCAGCTGCATAAGTGGCAGACATAGAAACTCAGAATGGAACCTGCCTAACTCATCTGACTCTAAAAAGAGATAGTGGGAGATTTGTATTTTTAGACTTGCAAGATTCTACTAACATAATCTTACAATAAAGTACAACTGGTCATGTTTCCCTCTTGGTCTACCTGAGAAAGCTAACAAATCATATCTGTTGGGATGTCACTTTGATGAAATCTCTATTTGATGTGGACACACACATTTATACCTATTTTTGAAATATCAACTTTTCTTACTACATGGTTGAAAAAATTAAAAACAAAGTAAAATATATAAGACCATAATATAATAGCTGGTGATTCAATCAACGGCAGCAGATAAAATATATACTACAACTATAGTTCTATTCTCTAACTCACAATCCATCAAACTGAATAGTAAACAAAAAAAAAAAAATAAAACTAAAAAGGAGCTAAGAGTTTAACATATTTTGCATAATATAAGTAACTACAGTGATGATTCCTGTTTTCCTACTCCTGGTAGTCATGGGCCATTAACATCCCAGATGAAGAAAAAGTTGAATTATAAAAGTTAGCAGTGCTGAATATTTGCAGTAGTATTTTTCTATCTTTCCCTCAATGCTCCATCAAGAGGTAAAATTCTTCCATCCTTTTGTATTCTTCAACCCATAGATATTAGTCTTGTTTGGATTGCGAGTAATGTTCAGTAATGTTTATTGCCTAATTCCAGTTTGCCCGGAGGCCGCTTTATATTGCTCAGGGATTCTTAATGTGGTGAAAGTTATATTTCATTTGAAATTATGGTGGCAATATATTTGCACTTGCTCAGTGGAAGACTGCAGTTTTGCCTTCCAACCCCAGGCTTCATTCTTGTAGACAAATATACAGGAACAGAGTGTTAGTAATTTTGTTTCTTCTTTTTTTCTTTCCTTTTTAAAAAATGGCTCACATTAAAAAATGGCTTCCAATGGAGGGACAGATTGCTTTGGTTTACCACGTTTAGTATAACATTCACCTAATAAAATTACACACACATACACACACACACACACACGGACATATGAAAGCTTATGAAAATAGCTATCTACCATCTATCTAAGATACATGCAAGAGGGATGAATTTTAATTTTCAGGCAGCCTTCTTCTGAAAGGTCCCTTTTATATTTCATGAAATTAAATTATCTACTGTTCAGGTCTCCAGGATAATGGATGGTCATAATCAGATAACTAGATACAGGTAATCCTCATCTCACGACCACAGTTGAGCCCCAAATTGCTGTTGCTAAACAAGACAATTATTAAATGAGTTTTGCCCCATTTTATTTACCTTTCTTGCCACAGTTGTTAAGTGAATCATTGCAGTGGTTAAGTTAGTAACGTGGTTGTTAAGTGATTCTGGCTTCCCCATTGTCTTTGCTTGACAGAAGGTCACAAAAGATGATCACATGACCCTGAAACATTGCAGTTGTCATAAGTATGAGTCAGTTGCCAAGCATCTGAATTTTGATTATGTGACTGTGGGGATGCTGCAATGGTCATAAGTGTGAAAAACAGTCATGCATCATTTTTTTTCAGTGCTATTGCAACTTTGAACAGTCACTAAACAAATGGTTGGAAGTAGTCGATTATTTCTCCTTATGGAGAGTTTAACTCTGCTTATTTAGTTTTTCAGCACTTTCTAAGAAACACACAAGGCATTTATGCCTTTGTCAACTGATATTTTAATATTGTTATTGCTCTCATTTCACTGATAAGGTACCACCGTACGCCAGGGAAAAGAATGTAATGCTGGAATCTTTTATTCCTTACCAAGTTTGTTCTGAGTTGGGATGAGTCCTTTGGGATTGGGCGGCATATAAATAAAATTAAATACAAAATACAATAATACAATGATACGCACCAAGCAGTTGCATGAAACTAAATTATTTTTCATCTAAGAGAGATGTTAACAAAATGTTAGGTGGGTAGCCGCAATGACCCCCTCCATCCAGCCCAGATTAAATACATTGCAATCACCCTCTCTTACAGAATACCAACCACTTAACCAGTCACTCATGTGCTTTGTAATATCATCCCATATAAGGAACTTCCTTCTTTCCTTGCCAGGGCCTCTAACTTTTGTGAAAATACATTTGTCTTAGGCAGTGATCCCCAACCTTTTGGGCATCAATTACTCATTCCGTGGAAACAGGTTTTTCCACGGACGAGAGGGGGTATGGTTTTGTGTGCTGCCTGCATCCCATGGATGGGGTTTTGCCTATTTGTGTGGCCCGATTTCCAGCATGCTGTGGACTGGTGCCAGTCCATGGACCGGAGGTTGGGGACCGCTGTTCTAAGGAAAAGCTATCCTTGGAATGTACACCTTGTGGGTAAACTACTTTAAAAGTCTGTGAACAATGGAATTCAAGAAAGCCAACAAATCTTAAAGATAACAAAAGGAGATATGGTGTCTGAACCTTAATGAAAGTGAAAATATCAAATAAAATATTCAAACACTATGTAATATAAAGTACTCTAATAGTAAAATGTGATCTCTGATTAATTCTTTGTCTCTTGTCGGATGTTTTTTCTGTATTTCATTGTATCTCTATGACTGAACACTGTTTATTTGGAGATTAGATGAATTGAGTTATTAATGTTTTCTTCCAAATCAAACATTGCTTCTCTAGTACAACACACAAACTCTCATATGCATTGAATGCTTCCTTGGCACCCTCCTGTAATGAATACCTGTTTTTTCAGCCTCCTCTGATTGCAAAGTGATTTGCATAGTTTAATTAGGTGTGGTGAAAGTGACAATTAAAGTCACTTTAACAGCAGACACAATAGCCACTGCAATGGGATGTGGGTAACATTTTTTTATATCCTATAATGCAATGCATAGACATTATAAGGTATAAAAAAACATGACTAGTCAGCTCCACTTGAAATCTTTTCAGCTAACAACAGCAGCTGCCCCTGCAGTCAAGGATCCATCAAGAAGAGGTGAAATTTCATCCTCCAGTTAGGACTAATTCTTCTGTCTCTAGAAACATGACTGTTTTCTTTGAAGAAAAAAAGATAAACTGTTTAAAAATAATCCAAATGACCTAAGTAGAAATGAGCAATAATTGCAGATGTCCAAAATGGCAGTGTAAAAACGTTTAAGTAACCATTAGCATCTGGGGGAAAAATAGTGAGAAGGAAAAAGAAATGGGGGCCATTAGGATGCTTTTTCTTATGGGTTTTTAAAATCTCTTTTTGTTTATTTTGTTTTTTTTAAATATATATATAAAAACTTCAACATTCACTTTAGCAAAGGTGTTGCTAAAGTTAGACAGGATGTTTAATTCTGACTCTGCCTCATTTTTATGATAAGTGATATGATTAGATTAATATGTTTTTCAAGCTTGAGGCCTAGCAATCAACTACTAGATGTTATTCCCTATTGAAGTTCAGACCTATTTTAAAATCAGTGAATTAGTATCATTTATGAAATTCTAATTCAGCTCATTTAATTAAACTCATTATGTTGCAGTTGACATGGAGTGGCCTTCCGCCATATTTTAAAAGATGCAATTTCTCAAAAAATTATTAAAGGAATCCTTCAGCCATTTCAGCAGGAACCCAAATGATATTTTTATCAGGTCCTTTTAGCCATCTCGGTCAATTTCTGTTTCCTTTAGGTACTTGCAGTAGGTTGTGGTAGGAAGGTTTATAGTTACTGTTGGTTTTCCAGCTCAAAGTGGTTGTAAACCAAAATTGCATTTAATATGTGGCTGCAAAAATAAGGAAACCTAACTTGGGATGGTTTGGTCCCTCTGACTCTTGATATGGGTTTCTTCCCCCTTAATCAATGCTACTTCTGAGAAGAACATCTTTGGTAAATATTGCCACCAGCTACTTTTCCCCAATAAAATCCTCTCTAGTACTGAGTTATTTAGTAGATGAAGTGGCAAGGTGGCAATGATCTTATCCTGGTTTTCTTCCTTTTGTAGCCTAACTGTATGGGGAGACGTATGTGCTAAAGTTAAAATCCTTTCAGAATGAGACTCACTGTTTCAATAAAAAATCAAGGCTTTATTGTTCATATGAAGGTTAAAGAGCTAAAGTGGAATTGGAAAAAAGAGAAAAGGGAGAGAAAGAGAAAGTAACAATGCTTTCAGCCAGGAACATGAATGCATCTACACAGAACAACAGAACAACATAGAGCAAAAGCATGACAGCTGAAATATTCTTTCTATAAAAAAAGAGCCAGAATTCTCAAAAGCATCTAGCTCCACTATTCTGTAGTGTGATAGGATTTTCCCTGGATCTCTAACCCATCTTGTGGATGGTGGCACTGCTTACCTTTGAGCCAGTTTGGGAAGAGATACAGGAAAGGAAATAAATAAGCAGAATCCATAGATCTGCCTCTCCCTTTTTTAGGTTAGCTCTTTCATGTTTGATTTTTATGAGTTTTGAAAGTTGTTGCCCATTTATTTGGGCTGACAGATCAGGTATTCTTTTAACCCTTTCAGAGGCTGAACTTCTTTGAATGGAATCTTCTCATTATTTGTATCTACATAATTTACAGGAAAAGTAAGTTTTCTAGGAGCCTAAAAACAAGTTCAGGGATAGTATGCATCTATGAGGCTGCAAGTTGCCCTCTTGTATGTATATTAGTGCAACATAAATCCCTGACACAAGATCCTCGGAGCTGTTTTTTTGGAAGAGCAGCTGCATCAATGCATGACATGTAGAATTTTTGGATGCAGAGAAAAACGCAGCCTAAAACAGCATAAATATGTGAAAGATAACACTGAAAACGCGTTGAAGTTTGACAGCTTCCTCCTTCCGTTATGTATTCAAGATGGATAGTGATTAATATTTATATATGTTACTTATATGTAAGGATGTAGGTCTATACGTATGTTGTATATAGTAGGTTTAAATGTGTGTTATGTATGTGTACACTTTGAGAGCAAGAAACTAAATTTCATTTTTAATGTATTGTATTAAAAATGTAAAAAATGACAATAAAGGTTATCTGTCTATCTGTCTATCTATCTATCTTTAGTGAGCTAATGCCAGTTTTGTGAACGTTAATTTTCAAAATTGATACTGGAAATCAAATATCTCCCACATCTAACTCTTCACAGCTGTTAGACAAAATAAAATAAAATAAAATAAACTCTAGAAAGCATACAGAGAAGAGCAACCAAGATGATCAAGGGACTGGAGGCTAAAACATATAAGGAATGGTTGCTGGAATTGGGTATGTCTAGTTTAATAAAGAGAAGGACGAGGGGGGACATGATAGCAGTGTTCTAATATCTCAGGGGCTGCCACAAAGAAGAGGGAGTCAAGCTATTTTCCAAAGCACCTGAAGGCAGGATAAGAAGCAACGGATGGAAACTAATCAAGGAGAGAAGCAACCTAGAACTAAGGAGAAACTTCCTGACAGTTAGAACAATTAACCAGTGGAACAACCTGCCTCCAGAAGCTGTGAATGCTCCAACACTGGAAGTTTTAAAGAAGAGACTGGACAGCCATTTGTCTGAAATGGTATAGGGTTTCCTGCCTGAGCAGGGGGTTGGACTAGATGACCTCCAAGGTCCTTTCCAACTTTATTATTATTGCTGTTGTTATTATTATTATTAAACCCCAAACCCCATAGGTTTGTAAGATTGTTGTAGATTGGAAACTTTATTGCTTCTTTTCTTATTTGAGGATCTATGCTGGACATCTTACTTAGTGGCAATTATAAATAAGAACAATTACTGCATGCCTGAAAGAGAAATCATCATATTTGGATTTAACAATTTGTTAATTTTTAGAAGGAATTATTTGGTAGTTTGGAGGCCTTAAGAAGTCTCTCTCTCTCTCTCTCTCTCTCTCTCTCTCTCTCTCTCTCTCTCTTTATTCTGTTGATTTTTTAGCCCATTAAATTACTAAATTAAATTTAGCCCACTCAAGAATAGATTATACCATCAGTAGGGTCAAGCAGTATCTATTTATCTGACTTGTGCTATTTTAGATTGTAGACAGAGAACTGCAGTCTAAATTCTCTGTTATAAAATATTCTTCTGACAATTAGAAACCTTTTAAAAAGCAAGATTCCACCTAGCTGAGAGATGTTCAAGAATGGAATCAGCAGCCTAAAGGTGTCCCCCATCTGAGTTTTCAAGAAGAGGCTTGGTTCCTTCTGTCGGGAATATGCTCCAGCTCTTAATCTCCTAAATCTAGCTAAATTTGTATAGACTATTAGACTTCCTCAGAATCCTTTCTTAAATGTAACCCTCTCCATTATTCACTCCTTATTAGGCTGTCTCTTATGGTCGCATCATATTTTTCCGCCATTCAGCCTTCTTTTTTCGTTGTTGCATAATTGGTCTTTCTTTGTAGAGAATGTAATTGGTTGTGTCTGTAGCATAAGTTGTAATTATCATTCTCAGAACAGAATAATGATTATTTTGAGGTTTTTCTATCTGGGTATTTAGCATCTTGTCCTAATTTTTGAAACACAGTGAGATCTCAATCAATTCCATCTTAAGTGGTTAAACTTTTATTTTTATCAGCTTACAATGCTTTTTGCAGCTTTGATGACACAGAAGTTATCAGAAGAGCTTATGAAACATTAATCTTTGCGTCTACATCTTGGTATTATTTGGTTGTATTATTCCAAATTACTTCAAGTTTGCAGCTTTGATGCAAATAAGAAGGCTCTAAAGACAACATACAATCCTGTTTTTAAAAAGCTTGTGAAGTTTTTTTTTGTTATTCAAAAGTTTATTTAATGAAGTGGAACAGTGAGACAGTCAGCATGAATAAAAGAAAGTGCATCCTTAATCCTTGAAATGGTACAATGGTATAAGTTATAAGGATGGATTTTAACTTAAGCAGTTCAAAAAGCATTAGGGAAGATAATGTAATCATCTGTCTTTGAACACTAATTGCTGGATGATATGGGCAAGAGAAAATTTTTGTATTCATTATCTGTTTGTGGGCTTTTCACAGATAACTACCTAGTTTCTCTAAGGAGGAGAGATTACTAAGAGTTGTTCTGATCTTGTACAATTTTTCTTATCTTCTAAAAGTTAATACAGATATCAAATGAGTGATCTTTAACCTGATGATGAAGGAGCAAGGAATGTACAATTGTGATATTCTAGCCACAATAGAAGCATTATTCCATAGCCTAACTATATTATGGCTCAGTGATCTTTCCTGCATATATGCACGTATGCATTTATTTTTTTACTTGCAGCTGACAGATATGGAGGTTGTGAACTGAGTTTTACTTTGGCTATGTGCCCTGCATAGAAATTATAGGATGGATGGATGGAAGGAAGGAAGGAAGGAAGGAAAGAAGCATAGGTCTCCAGTATTGTTAACAGAATAACAGAAAAGAATATGAACTGGAAAGGTTCAACTCCTACAGGAGACCCTATATCAGGGGTCCCCAGCCCCCAGTCCATGGATCGGCACCATTCTATGGCATGCCAGCAACTGTGTCATGCAAACAAGTGAAGGCCCATCCACAGGATGCAGTATGCAAAACCACACCCCCTGCAGTCCAGTGAAAAATCTTTCTCCACTGAACCGGTTCCTGGTGCCCAAAAGCCAAAGGTCTATACCATTCTAGACAAGTGACTGTTTAGTCTCTTCTTAAAAACTTCCAGTGATGGATCACCCACCCACTTCTGAAGGCAAGCTGTTCCACTGGTTAATTGTTCTCACTGTTAAGAAATTTCTCCTTAGTTCTAGGTTGCTTCTTTTCTGGAATAGTTGCTATCCATTGGTTTGATCCATTGGTTTGTTGTTTGATGTACTTTTAAGTAAAAAAAATGTTCTTGATGTGTGTTTCTCTCTCCATTTTTTTAGGGGGTATTTTTGAATGTGTGGAATCTGGTCCAACTGGAGCAATGGGAGCAGAAGAATTGGCCTTTCGATTTGCTGTGAACACAATCAACCGAAACAGAACCCTGCTGCCAAATACTACACTAACATATGACACTCAGAAAATTAATCTCTATGATAGTTTTGAAGCATCTAAAAAAGGTATGTCTTAGAAAGTCTTGGAGCTTGGCTGCCAGACGTTTGGGTAGTTTAAATGTTTAATAAAATAAAAAGGCAAGCAAAGTCACCAAATCCAGAAATTTGTTTAATGAGAGTTCACACCAGGCCAGCGTGACCAAAATACATCTTGGTGAAGTGTGTTGCAGTTTCTACCACACATTAGGGATGCAAAATGCTAAGCAGCCATTATTCATTCATTCTTAATAACAATCTAGGCTGCCAAAGTTCAATTATAAAAAGAGGTGAGAAAAATGAAATTTTCTGATTCAGAAAGGTTTGTTCAGTCATATTAATCTGCCTGACCCTTAAGATCAGTTGGAACAATCCCTTTTGTATAGATCAGGGGTAGTCAACCTTGGCTCTTTTATGACTCGTGGACTTCAACTCCCAGAATTCCGGAGTTGAAGTCCACGAGTCATAAAAGAGCCAAGGTTGACTACCCCTGGTATAGATCAAGGCTTTTCAAAGCCATATAGGAATGAAAAAAACCCCAATTTTTCTGATGCAGCGTTTAATATGTGGGGTTTCTTGCATCCCAAACTTCAGATTTGATCATCTTCTGCATTTAATTATATTGCTGTTTAAATGATTAAATGCTACAAGAGGAGGGAACTTCAGTCCTTCAGAGAATACTAACTGAAACTCCTAGAAAGCCTAGTCAACATGATTAATAGTGATGGATGTTCAGGATTGTAATACTATAAGGCAAAATCTAAAGGGCCCTTTAAAGCAAATTTCAGGAAAAAAAAGCTGTGAGATAGATATCATTGATATGCTGTTTGATTTTTTAAAAATCCCTTCTTTGTCCTATTTATTCATCATTCCTGACAGGTGGTCCTTCAACTTGTAAATATTTCCAAGCAAAGGAAACTTCATTCACCTTCTAATGAATTTCTAAGGCAATCTGTTCCATTTTTTGAACAAGTTTTGCTATTAGGACATTTTGATGTCAAACTGAAATCTGCATTCTTATAGTTTAAAACTTTTCTGGAACAACTCTGAACTATTGTTCCCTGCCCTCTATGTCACAGTTCTTCAGATATCTTAAAATAAGTATCATATATCTCTGGATCTTTTGATTTCCAGGGTAAAAAAAATTACATTATCTTCAATGCTTTCTGACAAGTTTTTCATCCAAAGTTGTTAGCATCTTGGTCAATCTTCTGTGGATAAGTTTTTATGTCCTCACTAAACTGCAATGCCTAGAAAAGAATGCAGTATTTTACCCAAGATCTGACCAAGGCAAAGTGGAAATGAAAAATGATTTTTTTTGATCCGGTTAAATATGTTTTCCTGCAGGGATATTACACTGGTGGCTGATATTCAGCTTGCAATCGAAGATATATAGATTAATTTTACACGTTTGGCTGTCCAGTACAATCCCCTTTATGTCTTTGATATTTTCTATTCAACAGTTAGGTTCTGCTTTTTTTCCTGATGAATTTTATCTTACTTGGTTTCTGGTTACTTGGTTTAAATGGTTTTTGTTCATTTCTTTTGCTTTTTCTAAGTTCCTTGCTATTTCTGCTTCTTTACATCATTTAAAATTTTAATAATACTTTAAAATTTCATTTTTGGTAACATTTTTTCTAACATCGTCCAAGCAGTTTATAAATTTGTTGAACAGCAAAGTCCTACAATGGAGTTCTGTGTTATGCTGTTTGACATTCCAGCTTGACATGGAATCATTGATATATGCCTGTTGGATATGATTGTTCAACCAACACAAAATAGAAGGGAAAAAAGCAAAAGATAAAAAATGCGTACATTGTCAAAGAAATATTTCTCTATCATTATTTTAAAAGCAATAAAAGTATAAATAATAAAAAACACAAAACAGAATAATCAGGGTTTTTTATATACATCTTCATCATAAATAAAGCAATGCATTCTTTCTAGCTTTCTTGTGGATAGAAGTATTTTTATCTCGTTCAGGGAAATAGAAAAAAAATAATTTTAGGAAGTCTTCTTACCCTACTTCAGATTTCAAGGTATTCAAAGAAATACACCAGCTTCAAGGAATATCTGTATAGACATAGTATAGAAATACCATCAGGCCAGAGATGGGGAATCTGTTGAAAAACTGTCCCTCCAGTCCTGCTAATGAAAATCTCTGTTTCTTATAAATGCTACAACCTATAAACCCAAATCGACCATTATCTGCAAAAATACAGATAATGACCAGACAACAGCGAAAAAAAAAAAGACACACAATATGGCTATTCCTTTGGAGATTTCAGTGTGTAATTCTGGAATTATAAACCTAGTGGCTGTCTAGATTTTTGCAGATAACCAGCAGCAAGATAGAGAGTTAAAATAGCAATAAGTGCCCCATTGGAAGAACTGAAGGATGATGTTAGGATTGGATCATTATGGAAGGAATCTGTCTATCTAGTCTCAAGGAGCTGATAAGGACTCAATGGCATAGAATTATAATCATTAATAGCTCTATATGTACTCTGTGACTGGACACTATATTTTTCCTCTGGTACCTTCTACAAGTAATCCCTGAGTTATGAACATTCAATTAACGCTCGTTCAAAGTTACATGATGAGTGCCCCGTAGTGTTTATGAGCAAGTCCTGAAGTTATAAATATTGCAGCACCACAGCAGTCGTTTGCCCTTACAAGTGACTGCAGTGGCTCTGCAACATTTATCCTGGTTATTTCCTCCCTCTCCACTCCCTCCTCAGGTCTCCCTAGGCACCAGGTATTCAATACTCACCCTGTGAAGATTGAGATACTTCACTTTCTTGGCTGCTCCAGGCCTTCGGTGCATTCGCAGAGAATGGAGGCCTAAAGTAATGCAAGATCATGCGAGATCAGTGGGGCGAGATCTCATGCTACTGATCTTGTGTGATCTCATGGTACTTTAGGCCTCTGTTCTGTGCAACAGAGAATGAACTGAAGCTGGGGGATGCTTCCACGTGCCTCCAGAGTCTGGACTGGGGCTCCGGAGGCCTTTTCCAGGATGCCGTGGACCAGATCTAAGGCCAGGGAAGACTTCCATGCCCCCTATGGCCTGATCTGGGCTCCAGAGCCTTTTCCAGGTCACTGCCACCTGGATTTGAGGCCGGGAAATGCTTCTGCAGTCCTCTGCAGCCCGATCGGGCCTGGAAAAGGCCTCCAGAGCCCAGATCGGTCTGTGCAGGGTGCGCGGAAGCATTCCCTGGCCTCAAATCTGGGTGAGAGCAGCCTGGAAAAGGCCTCCAGAGCCTGGATCAGATGGCAGTTCCCCAGCCTCAAATCTGGGCAGCAGCAGGAACTGTGGCAGAGAGGAGACAGATCTTTTCCAGGTGAGTCTGGTGCAGCAGGAAGGGAGGGGGAAGTATGCGGTATCTTAGTGGGCTGGGGAGGCCTTGGGGACCTGTTCCATCACTAGGCCCTCCATGACCTTCCCCACCCTGAGATACCTCATGTTCGCTTAACAAGCCACATGCATTTTAACGAGCAAGGGAGTGACCTTGTACCTTGAATGAGATTCACTCTACGAGTTTTAGAGTCATGAGTGGAATAGTCAGGCTCCATTACACTCGTAACTCGAGGACTGCCTGAAGTCAGTCTTGACTCCTAGTAACTGCCTGGACAAATTTCTGCAGGTTTCTTGGTAAGATTTTTTTCAGAAGTGGTTTGCTATTGCCTCCTCCCTAGGATTAAAAGAGATTGACTGGCCCAAAGTCACTCAGCTGTCTTTATGCTTAAGGCAGGAACTCGGAATCTCCCAATTTCTAGCCTGATGCCTTAACCACTACACCAAACTGACTCTCTTAACATGAATAATAATTAAATATAACACTCCTTCCTTCCTTCCTTCCTTCCTTCCTTCCTTCCTTCCTTCCTTCCTTCCTTCCTTCCTCCCTCCCTCCCTCCCTCCCTCCCTCCCTCCCTCCTCCCTCCCTTCCTCCTTCCTTCCTCCCTCCCTCCCTCCTTCTGAAGGAGTGCTTATTCTTTATGGAGTGCTTATTCTTTATGGAGTGTAAACTTTCTTTTTTTCAGCTTGTGACCAGCTGTCATTGGGAGTAGCAGCTATCTTTGGCCCTTCCCACAGC
Source organism: Crotalus tigris (assembly GCF_016545835.1). Taxonomy (NCBI): domain Eukaryota; kingdom Metazoa; phylum Chordata; class Lepidosauria; order Squamata; family Viperidae; genus Crotalus; species Crotalus tigris. Next base: position 45,262 of record NW_024096625.1, on the reverse strand, counting down.
TCTTCAGCAAATGCAGTGCAATCCATCTGCAATGCTCTGGGGGTTCCACATATACAGACTCGCTGGAAGCATCAGGTTTCAGACAACAAAGACTCATTTTATGTCAGTCTTTATCCAGATTTTTCTTCACTCAGTCGTGCCATCCTTGACCTTGTGCAATTCTTCAAGTGGAAAACAGTCACAGTGGTTTATGATGACAGCACAGGTAAGCACAATTCTGGTACTTACATCTGCAGATACTCTTAATACAATATGTATAATCCTTTAACTAACAGAAGAATTATAGCTTAGTGCATGTGATCCGTTTGCCTGAAAATACAGTGAGATGTTGCAAACTACAGTATAACATCAAAAGATTTTACCTATATTCTTTCTACACAGAAAGCTATCAGTAAGTGCGCTGTATTCTGTATATTTAATCTGCATCCAGAGAGAAAAGGAGAGAATTTTTCACCATAAATGTGTTTATCTAAGTGTCTTGACTGAAGAAAAACATATGAAAATTTCATGAGAGCTATCTTTTGCTATTTTAGCTGAAAAACAAATCAGAAAGAATTTGTAGTACCTAGAGTAGAATCTCTTTTATAAACCATCTTGTGAACCCAGTTATTTACATTTTATTGAAAGATTTATCATTTATCATTTCAAACCTGCAATTTGTTTTTATAAAGGGTATAAGCAAATAAGTTTTGACATGCTTATCCAGCATGGAGTGGGGATCAGAGAGGGAATTTCAAAATATTCAGTCACAAAAGGAGTTTCAACATGGACACCCACTTTTCCATTGGCTATGTACTGCCATTGACACAACTCTCTGTGTTAAATACAAATGTAAATGGACAACTGTCTCTGACTATGAAAACCAAGCTTCACCCATGGAGTTCTGTTTGGCTTGAAAAAGATCTCAAATTCACACTGGAGATACCAAGTTGAGTTCTTAGCATATCTAAGTGTGAGAAAGAGTCTGGCTAGGAATTAGAAGGAAAGGACCACTTCAAAGAAAAACAAGCAAGTCCAGTTGCCTCTTGAAAAAGCACCTTTGAGACAAAGGACCACTCTATTTAATCACCTGCTTTTGGGGATTCCTTCTATTGTAGTAAATGTTCATATTCATATCTTCAGGAGTTGGACAAATGATTAAATATATGTTATGGCATTGCAACAAATATGTGCTATGGCATTGCAACACAGACACCATCCCTTTGGCTTGTGTGTGAAATATTGGCCTGCAGGTTTGAAAGAATGGAGTTTGTATTGTGATAGCCTTGTGAGGTAGTCCAGATAAGGAGCACAACCAGGAACCCTAGCTCTACATTTATTGTATGGCTATATTAAAAATATCTGGCAAGTCTGAAAGTAATCTCTCTCATCCCAAGATCTCATTGAAGGCAAATATATGTGTCCCAAAGTAATGTTGCAGATCAAATCTGGGTTGGTCACCAGGACCAGGGGTTTAGTCTTCCAAGTTTTAGACTCATGCTGGAGTCCATCCTCAGGGAACTTCTCTCTAGCAGAATGTGCACATTCTGCTAAAGAGAAGTTCCCTGCAGATAGGCTCCAGCATGAGTCCAAAAGCTCTAAAGACTAAATCTCTGGTCCCAGTGACTGACCCGGATTGGATCCTGTTAATATAGCCTTACAATGAAATAGATTTAGCTCACTTAGTTGTGTTTCCTATCTGGTTTACCTGGGATGGTTGAAACATAGCAAGAGTGACTGATGGAATTCTTGGACCTCCAGGTTCTGGGGACTTAGTTATCCTTGGTTCTGAAGGGAGAAGCACTACCCCATTTGGGAGTTTATCTCAGCTCTCATCTCCTGGTTGAGGAACAGATTTCTAGAAATCCAATGTGTACCAATTATGCCCATTTTTGGACTGACAGGTCCTATTTATGGTCTTAGTTACCATGCAAGTGAACAATTGTAACACATTCAATATGGGGCTGTTGTTGCTGAGAAACTACAACTGGTCCAGAATTACTGTAAGTGGCATGAGCATTGATGGACAGGTCTTAAAATTCCCATATAATATGTCTTCTTTGTGAGTTGTGCTGATTACAAATACATTTTCAAATACAATTCAAGAAGTTGGTTATTACCTATAAAGCCCTACATGACAGAGGGACTAAGTATCTGAGCAGCCTTATGTTTTCCACACTATCTGTTTATTCTGTACAAAGCAAGATGGTTTGCTTTAGATTTTATCAATTAAGCAACATCATCCAGTAAATAGTGGATGTGGACCCTGTGTGTTGTGGTGCCTGCCCTGTGGAACAGCAGCCCCTCAAAACTCATTTGATTGAACTTCAAGTGTACCTTGGGTTTACCTTGTGGCCTTGGGTTAATGTATCTGGCAATCTCCTCTATGCTGAGGGTGATGTAGGAAAGTAATTGATATCATTGGTGTTATAATTTTTTGGAACATTTCTAGGTAATATATACATACATAAATATACCACAAACAGACAAACATGCATGTGTGTGTGCACACACATATAAACTCACACACACAAACACACACAGTGAATTTCTTGGAAAGATCCCTTTGGGCAAATCTTCAGATGTTTAATCAGTAAAGCTTGGATATAATATCTTATATTAACATTGTAGTATAAATGCTTTAGAGGAAACAGATTGTTATAAACAATTTATGGATCTGAGCATGGCACAAACCTGCACAGCTAAAAACTGCTCTGTAGTCTGAGGTACAATATAAATAATTAATAATTTTAAATAGTCTGATTTATGAGCACTTTTTATTTCATGTTAACCACATAAGCACCCATTATGGGAGCGATAAACTATAGTTATAACAAAGGGGCTTTATCTGTTATGCTATTTTATTTTTAATGAGTGTCTTGACTAACATACTATTCATCAACTCTCTGAAAATGTGATCTTACTATCAGGGGGAACCGGCTGAATCAGTGATGTGCATAAGATCTAAAGATATATTTCAAGAATATTGGCTCTGCAGGCAAGGAAAAGTATGTGGTATTTTGTTCATCAACAGATTTGTCTGTATCTGTATTCCAGGCTGATATTTTCAACAGCAGATGTTGTCAACAACATAAATTTTATCCCTAAGCAGGATTTTGTAAATCTTTATGAAGACTGATCAATTGGATGGTCATTCATGAATAATTATACTTAGCAATTCTTATTTATGGTTTTGCAGATACAGATTGTGTTCTGAAGGAATCTCAGAGGTAGGGTATTGAAATTCTTGACAGAATGTCCTTAAATCATCCCTCTCCCTCTTCATCTTAGATTCCCTCATTGAGGATTAATGAGGCAGAACTTTGAGCTAAGATTCAAATTCTCATCACAAATATCCATAGGATATTCACTACAGAAGTTTTTGTGACTATCCTAAAAAATGCCTGTTGTTGTTTAAATGTAATATTATGAAAATCCATGAAAACAAATATTAGCTATTGTCTAATTCAGGCACAATGTCCTTGTTTCTACTGAAATCAAAACTAAATAGCAACCAGTTTTGACTTTAAATCAATAACATGAAACTAACTAGCTGATTTTGGGCTAGTCCCTCTTTCTCAACCCTGGGAAGGAGGCCTGGATAAACCATTTCTGAAATCTTGCTAGAAAAACTTCAGGAACTTGTCCAGGCAGTTTCCAGGAGTCAACATTGACTTGCAGGCAATGAAATCAATCAATCAATTGAAAAAATAATGCTGTATAATTCTCCTAATTAGAAGGCTTCTTTGTTTTTTGAAGTTAATTCTAACTAAATTTGGATGTACACTATGTTTGCACAGAAACAATGTGAATGCAGCACTTTTATGTCAGTGTGGTTAGTGTTTTGCCAGGGGAGTGAACTCCTCAAATTGTGTTGAGAGATTCTGCATGTGAAATATGTCCTTTTGCACTGAGCATTGGCTCCTGCGACATAAATGTTTCCCATTAGAGAGAGGTACATTACATTGCCTGATAACTAATTGCTGCATGTGGCACACAGGGACCCAAAATCTGTGAATGGTGTGACCTCCAAAAGCTGTCACTACAATGTGGCTTTTAATGTGAGGAGAGAAAGGAGAGAAAGAAAGAGAGACTTTACAAACATGACTGGATAGTAATAATTGTATGTGTATTTAATTTTAATTACATTTAATTATAATCAAAATGAATTCAGATACAGTTTTCTTCTCTAGCAGCTCAAAGACCAAGGCCTGACTCTAGGCAAGAAACAGTTGCATCTTTCTGCTCTAAATGGACAATGATTAATTTATCACATCAAAAATGTTAATACAAATGGTGGCTGCTGATTATTTATAGAATTTAATAAATTCACATATATGGAAATAATTTAAACAAGTATATTTAGCAGATTTGCTAAAAGTAAAGAGGTAAATATTTTTTCAGGAAAACTGCTTAATTAATTACATTGAAAGGGTTTAATCATATATTTTATGACAGGAAAAGAAAACCAACAAATCTCATGTATGTAGCTAGCTTCAGAATCTGAAAAATGAGTTATTAAAATTAAAATATTGAAATTATCCTCAGCTGAATTGTGCAATCTGAAATTAGTTTTATTTCTCCCTTTTTACATCTAGTTTTGTGCATGGTATTGCAAATATATCCTTTGATGAAACACTGATATACACATATCTGCATGTGAGCACACATAAATATCAGACCCATGCAATAGCTTTAAATCTATATGTATTAACACTGAAGTCTTAAATTTCAAATGCTTTATCAAAGCATAAATGCATGTCAACTAAGATGCAAATGAATTGAAGAAATAGAAGTAACATGCTTTGGCATGTCAGTTTCAATAAACCTTGAAGTGAAGCCCAAACAGGAATGGATTTAACTGTTTGATTCCAACTCAAATCAGTTTTGTACCTATCCATAAATATATGCTCAGCTAGTTTTCCTCTGTCCAGTCATGACCGACTCAAGGGGGTGTGCTCCTCTCTGATTCTCAGCCAAGAGAGCTTGCATTGTTTGAGAGATATTTCCATCATTGTTTGGCCAGCATGAAAATATGGAACATAGTAATCTTCCTGTCAAAGTGCTACTTGTTTATGTACTCATATTTGCATGCTTTCAGACTGCTAGGTTGTCAAGAGCTGGGGCGAATAATGGGACCCCTCAACCTGTTGTGCAGTGCTTGGATCCCAAATCTGGCCTGTCAGCTTTCCAGCTACAAGCTCAGCATCTTAACCACTGAGCCATCACGCCCCTGCTGCCACCAGTAAGAGGGGAGAAATATGAGGCTCTGGGGTACATGATGATAAGATGGAAATTACCATTAATAAGGAAGTCACACCTCATATCTCCAGAAAGCTTCAATGTTGTTTTCATTTTGTTTCACTTGGAGCAGCAAACCAATATGAAGGACATTGATAAGTACTCTGACAGACTCATGGCACTGAAAGAATACAGAAGTCTCATGCTAATTTCAAATCACTGCTGCTCTTAAGGGTGGAGTTAGGAGCAAATTCCATAGATGAAAGAAAAAGACTTCAGGAATAAAATGCAGTGTGTTAATTTTTTTATGTTTTCTACATATATATATATATATATATATATATATATATATATATATATATATATATTCTGAAGAAATAATATTTGGATTTTCTGAACAGAGAACATGTAGATGCAGAGTTTATGAATTATTTCATTGTACATTCTAACCTTATTATCATGGTCTGCAGCAGCATTGATCAGTGTACATGAAACTATTGACTATCCCATGTATACATTTCTTTGGGAAAATGTGACTTATGATTGCAGATTTTATTCTAATAAATGAGAATCTTGATGATTTGGTGCAGAATCAATTGATCTATATCAGGCATGTCAAACTGCCAGCCCATGGGCCGGATGCATCATATTGAAACCGTGCCCACCCCATTGCCGGCAATGGGAAAAAAGTCACAATACATTGCGAGTTTGACATGCCTAATTTATATCCTATTTTTTGTCAAATGAACAATACCTAGCCAAGAGATTCAGTCAACAAATGGCCGAAGCTCCTTGCGTGGGGCTTCTTCTTAGCATGACTTCACTATGAACAAAAAAGACAGGGCAACATAATTATTAGATATGTGTATAGAATGTAAAAGATAGAGTGTAAATCTTTTCAGGGTTGTCTAGCTATAAAACTATGAGCTATAGTAACAGGAATATAACAAACAAGGCAATGATTCCTTTTCTAGAAATGAGATTGGCTAAAAACAATTTATGTTGGAGTAAGCTTAAATATAAATGTGGGCAATACTTTGAAAGAGTTGTTAAATATAACAGTTGCATCGTATAAAGGACTTTAAATGTTACTTCTACAGGATTGGAGTGTTCAACAGAAGGAACTGTAAAATACATTACCAATAAATAATGCTTTTCAATCCATTTTTGCAAAGTATGAGGATATTGATTCTGGATGGAGGTGTATTATTCAGCTGCTCAGTAGAGTATGTTTTGAGTAACCTTTGGAGTAACTTCAAGGGCAATACAATTAGTAATTATGTACAAAAGCTAATTATTGCATAGTGTCCTTCCTTTAATGAAAACTGATTGCTTTATTAGTTGTGTATTATATAATTGTATTTGTTTTTCAGTCCTAAAAAGTAGAGAAAATTTATATTTTAATTATTGTTCTAATGGTTTTAACTTCTCTGCATTAATAATCTCTCAGGTTTGTGAACATTAAATTGACTTATGCTTAAATATTCTGCTTTTTTAATCCCTATAACTCATTTAACAATTGTGGAAACTCTCAAAGCAGAGAAAGCCTAACCTACAAATAACAACCAAGTAATCCATGAACTTGAATATAATTAGGATTCCTTGTCTAAATAAAATGATGGATTGTTTCTTATAGTTTGTTTTGTTTTCTTATAGATTGTTTCTTTTTACAATATCTTATAGTAAAAGTGTATTTGCTTGAGTCTGAATGATAAAGCACAATATAGCTGCTTTTTTTAAAAAATACAATGAAATAAATAATATGTATAATATATCTATCCTGTCTGTACCAAAAGCTGGGCCCCATAGACAATTTAGTACATTAAGTGTTCAAATTGTTTGCTATATTTTTCTAAACACTTCCTTACTCATATGATACATGGCCTTTGAACATTCCTAAGCATAGTTTTCTCTGAGGGAAAAAAGTAATTAGTTATTAAAAGGGTACAATTGTTTACGGAGGGTTGACTTTTGGTACTCCATACTACATAGTAAAAAATAACAATGGAATCAGGGCTAATTTGGCAGAATCAGATGTTCCTGGCTATCTAGAACAGGGCTTTTCAACCAGTAGTAAGCGTACCATCTGTGATACATTAGTACGTGGCAGGTGGTACGCGGCCCTGCCTAGCCAAGTGTAGTGGGGGAGGGAAAGAGCCAGCGCAGCGCAGGGCTTACTGTGAGAGAGTCCTCCGGAGCTGCAGAGTGGCTGGGTGAGTCCCAGGCTCACTTCCGACTCACCCGGATGAGAAAGGAGGAGGAGGGGGGCGGAGACAGAACAGGCTATAAAAGGAAGCAGTTTGAGCAGGAGAGGGAGAGAGAAAAAAAGAAGCAGCCTTGGAAGGAGGCAGAGTTAGCTGTAGCTGCACCGAAGGGAAAGAAGGAAGAGGAGGGTGTGGGGAGAGGAGAGGAGATCAAGCAGGCCATCCATGAGCCGATCTATAACTTCTGTGGCAGCCATCTGTGCTGGCAGCTACAAACAGGCAAGAAATTCAGCGGGGGAAGGATCGCCCTCCATGAGGAATGAAAAAAGGCAGCAATGAAGAAAGGCAGCATCTCCTGGAGATGAGGCATGGAGGGAGGGAGGGAGGGAGGGAGGGAGATGGAGAGTGGAAGGATTCTTATGTGCTTTTGTGACTTTGAAGTTCTTAAGGAGTGTTTGGCAATTTCTATTTGGCTGATGGCTGATGTTAGCTTCTATTGCTCTGCTATTGTTAAATGTAAGTTTTGCTGCAAGGGATTTTGAAGTATTTTTCTCCTGAATGAATTTGCCTGTAGCATTCCTTTACTTATGAATGGAGCCATCTGGGGAGGCTGCCTTAGCCAGCAGCCAGTACTTACTACATTTTTTTTCTTCCTTAAGTGCCTGCTGTTGGCTCTTTAACTTTCCTTTCTATCCAGTAGCTAATTCTTAAAGGGGAATGTGCCTTTTTAAGCTAGTTCCCTCAGCGGCTTGTCTTTTCCATCTCTGGAGACTTTTCCTTGTTTGATGAATATATGGAAGAGGGAAAATATGGGGGGGGGGTTCCAATTGTTCCTCAGAAGGAGATGGGAATGAGAGAGAGGGAAGCAGGGAAGAAGGGATGGAGGGAAGGAAGTCCTGCCTTAGCACTTGGCCACCAGCAGCTCTGCCATTGACTTTGCTTGTCAAAAGGTTGCAAAAGGGGATCACATGATCCTGGGACACTGTGACCATCATAAATATGAATCAGTTGCCAAGAATCCAAATGTAAATCACATGACCCTGGGCATTCTGCAATGGTCATAAGTGTGAAAAATGGTCATAAGTCATTTCAGTGCAATTGCAACTTTGAACAGGTTTTTTTTTATCATCAAGTGGTATTTGAATATTGCCATATCCTAAAAGTGGTACAATTGGTGAAAAGGTTGAAAAGCTCTCATCTAGAATTCTCAGGATCTCACCATTTCCCCTGTTGGATCAGTTGTGTTCCAGTGTGATCCCCAATTAAATATCTATGATTACAAGGACACTTTGCATTCGTGGACAGAACTAAAATTCAGTAGAGGATATTTTTCTTTAGTATTTTTATTTTACAAATCTCTAGGCACCCATCTACCTGAAGAAACTCTGGGCAGTAAACAGAATGAAAACACAGTACACTAAAAAGAAGACCATTTAAAACATTGAGGCCCTGATAATACTCATGTGTACCTATTAGTAACCCTAGGCCAGCTGTATCAACAGCCTGGGTTAAAAAAAACCAGGTCTTCATCACTTTCCTGAAGGTCAACAGAATTGGGGCTATCTGTATCATGGGTGGGGGAGCTTGCTCCATAAGGCAGGCACCATCACAGAGATAGTAGACTTTTTAGGTCCTAATAGGCGACATTGTTTCATAGAGGGAAACTGGATCATGCCTACCCAGTCAGAGGTAGTAGACATCAGTGACAGTCAGGGGTTACTCTCTACTTTTCCATACCTTTTACAAGCTATATTTTCAAGATCATAAAAGGTTGCCAAAGAAGAAGAAAGTCATTTTGCTTCAAGAACACATGTTGGGAGAATTCACAGAAGGCAATGAATAATAATAGCATTCTAATAGTATACTGTAGTTAGAGTATTATAATAGTCTAGTAATTAGTAACAATACACGCATAGCCATTCACTCATGGCAAATTTCAATAATTTGAGATATTGCAGGAATAGCTGACTGGACAGATAGACTTTGATAATCTTGGTTACCTAGCCTGAAAATTATAAATAATATCCTAGATCTTTATAGCATAGATTATGTTTTCCACAGAAAACTGATGGGTGAGGACATTTATAGGTTTAAAATAAAACAAATAAGATCTTAATGATTGCATCAACAGAAGGTAAAATATTGAAATAATTTCAGAAAGAACATTTACTTTGAAGATATGGCATATAAGCGTGACTATAAAAACATAATTGCTTGAAATGAGATTAGAAAATTGGAAAACCAAAACATCCCATATTTGAAATACACTTAAAAGAAATTAGTCAACATCAGAAGAAGCTTAAGAATGGTACATTAAAAAGGGGAAAGGAAGAAATGCTTTTTTTTTTCAGTCCAAGAACAAGCACTACATACAAATACCTTCAAAGCAAAAGGAGAAAATCTCAATTTGGATAGTAAATGCCAATTGTGCTGAGTTAAGAATGAAATGATTGACCATACAATAACTGGATAAAAGCAAAATCTCAGATTTTCACAGATAATCACAGAGTCCAATTATAAAAAAGGGCATGAAAAGTTGGAAGGATAGTACATTGGAATCTATAAAAAACATGGATATATCATCAATAATAATTACTGAGAACCTGAAATTATGTTAAATTAGTTGTCAGAAGACAATGGTGGGATTTTAAATTTAAATGACACCTGAGATATAACACACTGTTGTCATTGTGAAAACCATATTTGGTTTATTGATGCAGCCTCATTGAAGAAAGGAATACAAAGCAATGTAAAATATTTACAATTTACAAATAACAGATTAGAAACATTTGAAGAAGTTGACAATATACCATTTGTTATTAGAGCACTAGGTACAATCCAACACAGACCTAAAAAAGAATTTGGACTGCTTAAAGATGGAACAACTACAAACAAAGGCTCTTTGGGGATATCTCATCCATAATTAGATTCTATCTGTGCAACCTCTAAGCTCTTAGGTAGGTTTTGAATCAAAAAAAAGAAAAATGACTAACATTGGCTGTGACATGTAATTAGTAGAATTGGAGAACATAAGTACAACAGTTTGGTCACTGAATTTTCTGAATCAAGTTTAAGCTTTTAAATGGTTTTAACAAGAGCCCCATGAAAATTGTGCACAATCTGTCATCCATACAATTGAACGTGGGGGACAAAGTCCCCCCCCTTTTTATATACAATTGAAAACTTGAATCAAGGGTGATATTCAGAAGGGTGATATTGATAAGCGAATGAGAAGTTTCATGAAAAACATAGAGAAACATTAGCCTCCTTGAAATAGGTTATTATAAAGATAGATGTGTGTATTACCACTTCAGGAACTCTTGGGTTCTGAAGGGCCTCAAGCTTTTGCTTAAAATATAATGTCTGATGCCATCATTTTCTTTGTCTACCCTAAATGGACAAACTGAAAGGATTAGAATGGATTATTATACTAAGCAATTATGCAGTTTATTTGGTTTTGGTTTAGCACAGTGTCTGAAAGCAATGCATGTTAAGTGTGCCAAATATATAAATCCATTCATTTAAGTCTGTAAATTGTGGTTTAAGGCTATCAAGGTTTTCAAATTCAGTGTGCAATTAAACCTTCTCCCCACTCTACATTCCAAGCAGACATGAGAAGTTTAGATAAGTAGATTTATTGCTGAGAATTCAGAAGCCATATATATATCTAGAATTCTTGCCATTTATATAGATAAATTTGAGCCTCTTCTTTCCTTTTCAACCAATGGCTACAGTATATACTATATTATACCACCTTGTTTCCTGGCCTTGAAGGTTTTTACCCTTGTTCCTGCTTTACAAAATGGTTTTGTGTGAAGGAAGAATTCGGGATTCCTTCATGTTGTGTTGATCCTATATATATATATATATATATATATATATATATATATATATATATATATGTCTTTGGTTGTTCGGGTTTTCTCCCGCGTAAAATTGGAAGTGTCTTGGCGACGTTTCGACGAAGTCCCATTCGTCATCTTCAGGCTGGTGTTTTCAGCTTCGTGCTTTGAGCAGCAATGTGTGGTCTTAGCTGTTTCTTCCTTTTAACTGCCAGTGGGGGTATGAACTGATTGGGTGGGAGCTTGGCTGTGTTCTGATTGGGTGGAGGTGTGTTCTGATTGGTTAGGGGCTTGGCTGTGCTCTGATTGGCTGGGGGGTTGGCTGTGCTCTGATTGGCTGGGGGAGTGTTCTGTTTGGTTGTGCTCAGGTTAGTCTGAGTTGCAGAGGGGTTTAAGATTTTGGGCTGCCTTGCTATTTTTTGGCTTCGCGTTGTGGTCGTGCCTCATTTTCATGGAGGGTGTCAGTTTGCTTCATGTATGGATTGGAGGGCTTTAAAGTGGCTAATGATGCAGCTGTGGTCTGGCTTCTGGTTTGTGGTCGTGCCTCATCATCGGTGTGGCTTTGGGTTTGTTTTTTGCGTGGATGTGTGGTGGTGACATCCTGTGTGGTTTTTGTGAGTGTGGGTCTGGTATCATTTTTTGTGTTAGGGAGTCGTTTGTCAATAAGGGCGGGTTTCCAAATGGCTGGTAGGCGGGAGGTATCATCTCGCTTGTTCATGCTGTGTGGGCGTTTTTCTATCTCGATGGCTTCTCTGATTATTCTGTTATTAAAATGTTCACTTTTGGCAATGGTTCTGGTATTTTTAAAGTCAATTTCATGTCCTGTGGCTTTAAGGTGTTGGACCAGGGAAGATGTTGGTTCCTCTTTTTTGACTGAGTTCTTATGTTCTTCAATGCGTGCACTTATTCTTCTGTTGGTTTGTCCAATGTATGTGGTGGGACAAGTGGTGCATGGGATTTCGTATACTCCTTGATTTTCTAATTCAATTTTATCTTTGGGGTTTCTAAGGATGGTGGATATTTTTCTGTTTGTGCAGAATGCTGTTTTGATGTTGTGTTTATGGAGGATCTTACTGATTCTGTCTGTGGTGCCTTTTATGTATGGGAGGAGGGCTTTGCCGTTTTCTTGTTCTTGTCTTGGATTTTAGTGGGGGTTTCTTTTTGGATTAGGTTTGTAATCTTATTTCTTTGGAATCCATTGGATGTTAGTACATTGGTGAGAGTGTGTAGTTCGGTTTTTAGGTGTTGTTCGTCAGCTAAGCGTTTTGTTCTGGAGATGAGTGTCTTGGCTACAGAGTTGATCTGTGCTGGGTGGTGGTGTGAGAGAGCGTGCAGATAGCGGTTTGTGTGTGTTTTCTTCTGGTAGATGGTGTGTCCTAGGGAGCCATTGGATTTCTTGTAGACTAAGACATCCAGGAAGGGAAGTTGGTTGTTAGCTTCTGTTTCCATGGTGAACTGTATTTTGGGGTGTAGGCTGTTGAGGTGTGTGAGGAAGTTGTCCAGTTTTTCTTTCCCATGTGGCCAGATTATGAAGGTGTCGTCTACGTATCTGAGCCAGAGTTTGGGTTTGTGATCCGATTTTTCTAGAGCTTGGGTTTCAAAGTGTTCCATGTAGAGGTTGGCAATGACAGGTGAGAGGGGTGATCCCCTTTGAAACCCAAGCTCTAGAAAAATCGGATCACAAACCCCAAAGATAAAATTGAATTAGAAAATCAAGGAGTATACGAAATCCCATGCACCACTTGTCCCACCACATACATCGGACAAACCAACAGAAGAATAAGTGCACGCATTGAAGAACATAAGAACTCAGTCAAAAAAGAGGAACCAACATCTTCCCTGGTCCAACACCTTAAAGCCACAGGACATGAAATTGACTTTAAAAATACCAGAACCATTGCCAAAAGTGAACATTTTAATAACAGAATAATCAGAGAAGCCATCGAGATAGAAAAACGCCCACACAGCATGAACAAGCGAGATGATACCTCCCGCCTACCAGCCATTTGGAAACCCGCCCTTATTGACAAACGACTCCCTAATACAAAAAATGATACCAGACCCACACTCACAAAAACCACACAGGATGTCACCACCACACATCCACGCAAAAAGCAAACCCAAAGCCACACCGATGATGAGGCACGACCACAAACCAGAAGCCAGACCAGAGCTGCATCATTAGCCACTTTAAAGCCCTCCAATCCATACATGAAGCAAACTGACACCCTCCATGAAAATGAGGCACGACCACAAACGCGAAGCCAAAAAATAGCAAGGCAGCCCAAAATCTTAAACCCCTCTGCAACTCAGACTAACCTGAGCACAACCAAACAGAACACTCCCCCAGCCAATCAGAGCACACCAACCCCCCAGCCAATCAGAGCACAGCCAACCCCCCAGCCAATCAGAGCACAGCCACGCCCTAACCAATCAGAACACACCTCCACCCAATCAGAACACAGCCAAGCTCCCACCCAATCAGTTCATACCCCCACTGGCAGTTAAAAGGAAGAAACAGCTAAGACCACACATTGCTGCTCAAAGCACGAAGCTGAAAACACCAGCCTGAAGATGACGAATGGGACATCATCGAAACGTCGCCAAGACACTTCCAATTTTATGCGGGAGAAAACCCGAACAACCAAAGACCTACATACAAACACCCGCGAAAACCTTAGAAAACATATATATATATATATATATATAGTTCATTTTTTTAACATCTATGATAGCAGGTCTGTTTTTCTCCCCCTTCCTCCATACATGTACAAAGCAATTTTTCATGTGGATGTCAACAATTCTGAAGATCATTGTTTCCCCTCTATCAGCTTCCGTCTCTGAAAATATTCTCATTGTGATTCAGCTCCCCTTTGTGCTGCATAGTGATAAATCCTCATCCTACACATTTGGCAGTTTAGGGAACAGTTTTCACAACATGCATTCAGCTAACAACTCTCATATATTTTACTGTCAAGGGTATTTTGCTTAGCATCTCTTCAAAACATATGCTCATTGAGGTTATGCATAAAATAATGGGAGTTTAGATCAACCCTTAATAATTGGTGCCATGTGCTCATCCAATGTCTTGTGCTCCAATACCACTTTGGTAATTTTACAGGGGATAAACTTTGAAAGGCTGAAAGGGTGTCTGATTTTTAAAATCTAAGGGCAATGCATAGTGATTTTAGCATTTCCCACCTTCAGAGTCTCATTGATACAATCCCTCTTCTGAAGACTTCTCTTTTTTTTCTCCTACTAGTGCTCATTCTAATACTCAGTTTTCTGGAGTATTTCTGAAGATGGAGAAACTTTTTGGGACAGCATCTGTGAATGACAAGCCAGGCAGAGTTAATTTTCAATTCTGCATCGCACTTTTGCTACTAAAATTAATAATAAAATTAATAACAAGACCAAGTCTGAGGTGAGAGCCATATTGCTAGAGTGGTGAAGGTAATGGCCTAAAAACTAGGAGTTCTAGACCTGTCTTAGGTATAAAAACTGGCTGAGGGTTTGAGGACATGAGAAAAAGAGAAGGCAGGAGTATTACATAGACAGTATTTGAGTGGAACAATTTTAAAAAGGCAGGATAAAAATATAATAATAATTTTAAAAATCAGATCTTCCTTCACCACTTTCTGTGGAGGACTTCTGTGCTAAACATACAAAACTACTATAATCACATTGAGAATTGTTTTAAAATTAGCTTACCCTGATTTATTCTGTTTTGTTCTAATTACCCTAGGTTTTTCAACTTTGTACTTCAGTTTTCATTGCCCCATTCATTTTTTTTTAAAATGTGCTCTTACTGGTACAATTATCCCGACTGAGTAACTGATGAGTTTATCTTATTACTGTGTGTACATACTTAGCACAGCATGCTTAAATACAATGTTCCTTTTCTGTTGGTTACAGGTTTACAGTTCATTTATTATTTTTTGTGAGTCTGCTATGAGTCTGCTAATAGCCCAGAAAAGGAAAACTCAGGCAGATAAAGGTGCATTGTCAGACAGTTTTAAAAGTACAAGTTGTTAATAAGTTCCAACACCATTTTTAGCTCTACTGGTTGATTGAATTAATGAACAAATGAACTGAGTAAGAAAGAACTTTTTCATTTCTGACATTCCAATAATGAAACATCTTTCCAAAGAAAAGCTGGATTAAGGTACAATGTGACTACTTGTCTTTTTCTGCAAGACAACGTTTCTCAGTTTTAACCTGTGTTTTTCTTATTAGCATAATTAAGGTTATATTTGATTGTCAGTCATATTTAAATTTAGCTCAGTGTTAAGTTTTCTCAAATGAAATAATACAGGTGACATTCAAATATAAACTAATCACTAAATAACCATTCATACCTACATTATGATTACAATTCCCATTCTTCCTGTGAGCCTGAGAAATAAGCAGGAACCATAATGACATTTCTGTTATCTGTTTATTTTCTACTACAATAGGGTGGGATGGGAAATAGATGGAAGATTTAAATGGAGCATATTTTCTTGGAAACGAGAAATGCTATCTGGGCTGAAAAGTTTGAATACTCTGAGCAAGTTATAAGATTTGAATAGCTTTTCTTTGCTTTTACAGGTTTGATCTTTGGTTTCATTCTTGATTATAAAATCCAGGACATTATAGATTCATGGTGAAACTTCCTATACAATATTTCTAGGACCATTGTCTTGAACTACAGTATAATGTTGTTTATCTCTGTGAGTGCAATGTAGGAACCAAACCCTTAACTCAGGGCTTACTATTATGCATGAATTATGTTGCTATGGTTTACTCAACAACCCATATTGCATAATATGAAAGCTGTTTTTTTTCTCCTGTAGAGAAGAAAGAAATGTTCAGTCTTATCATTTACTGGTGCTGCCTCCTTTGAAAATTCTCATTAGCATACTACGTTTGGCCATGGGTTCAAGTTCTAAATCCTATACTTAGCCTGCAATACTTATAATAGACATATTTATTTGGTCAGGATATATTTTATTAAGCAGTGAGATTTTTACTTTGCATGAAGAAGATGTCAGCTTCAGTTCCCAATATTTCCAGGGCTGGAATAGTTTCATATCTGAAATCCTAGAGAACAGTGTCAGTCACTTCATATAACAATGAGCAAGTTGCACCAATGGAATAACATAGCATAATGCAGCCACCTTAATTCCTACATTTTCTAGTGTTTGTTCCTCTCTTCTTTGTCATTCCTCTTTGTCTTCTCTTATAACTTTTAAGAGTTCCAGTGTTCCATGGTTGGCAGAGTGCTATTAATTTTTTTCCAAGAGGCTCTTAGAAAACTCTATTTAATTTTTATAAATCAAGGTAGTTAAACAGTTTTTAGTGAGGCATTCTTACTGAATTAATATACTCAACATTCGTGAATGGTTAATGCATTATCTTCTGATGATGGGGTATAAGTGTAAATTTCTGTGGATGAATTTGTAGCACACAGTTGACAATCAATTAGTGATAGGTTAATTTGTTATTCTTTTATTCTTCCTCTTTACCCTTCTTATGTATTCAGCATTAAACATCTTAGCAGACGCAATGCAAGGAGTAATCTAGCATGCAAACAAGATAATTTACAATCCTGCTTGCCTAGTTGTTATATTGGACAAGATTATGCTTACTATTTTGTTCTATATGATATATTGTTAGATTAATCTAATCTTCACAGTTTTAAACTGCTGAAGTGATATTGGAAGCCAGCCCTCATAAACGATAATCAGACACAAAATGGTCTTTACTGGTGTCATCTTTCTGAATTATTTGGAATAGTTTTTCTATCCACCTTGTTCAAAGATGATGAAACTGTCCTTTACGAAATCTATTTGCTGGACTGAAAGTTTTTCATAAATACCGGTTTGCTGAATTCCATGTAAGTTGTATATTCAGTTTTTCTCAGCAAGGATTAACTTTGAATTCCCAAAAGGAACCATTGGACAGAATTACAATTGTAAGTTGAGGCACCCACATAACCTGACACAATATTACAACTCTTTTCACAGTGGTCATTAAGCAAATCACACAATAGTAAGTCCAAACCCAATCTCCTGAATGGGTGTTGGCCAGAACTGGTTTATCCTTTCTAAGGCTATCATAATTCCAAAGAATTGCTAAACTACTGGCGGTAAGCCAAGGACTATTGATAACTGAAGACAGCTATAATTAGAAAATTGGTCTGCAGGAAATGCATTATGAACCCAGCAGAGATAGTTGTTGATTTTTTAAAAAGAAAATGACATGTATGTAGAGCTAATAAATACTGTGATGTCAAAAGCTTTTTGCTGGAAACTAAACTGCGCAATTCTACCTTACTACAGTATAAACATGCTAAGGTGCTTCCAGGTAATCAGTTTTTCTGTAGTCCAGCATTAATAGTTTTCTTAGCATTTTTGTGGTCTCATTTATCAAGAAACTTTATAGTAAAATGCCTGCCAACTAAGGATAAAAATGTTAATTCTCATTTTTGTGTACTAGTGAGCTAAGAATAGTTCATGATGCTTAAAACAGATTATTTACTTATTTTCCTAAATGGTAAAAAAAAGTGGTTTGGGGCATTTTTATGGTTTTGCAGGAGTGATTTTTACACTCCTACAAATTGTAAATCATTCAGAGTTGCTTTTTACAGATTGGGTCACCATCTAATAAAATTTTTAAAAATCAAGAAGTCTGTGATTGATGTTAACATTTAATAAACATCACCAAAGCTATATAGTATGTAGAAAATATATTTATCATTTTTAAAGAAAATAATTTTCATTCAGTCCTTATTCCACTGTGTCTGAATCCCCAAAATTAATTCTAAGTATTCATTTACATAGAGTTGTGTAATTGTGCTATGTTCAGGGTCATATTTGGCTTATGAGAGATTAATTTTAAAAACACAGACAAAAACTTCACAATTTGATCAGTTATGATTGTAGAAATATTGTGCATTTTTATTGTTATTATTAGACATGTATATTTTGTACTTTTTATTCTTAAATTTAGAGTAAGAGGTTATTTTATTATATAGCTGTAGTGTTATTTTGATTATTTAATTTGTGTATTTTTAATATTATGTTTTTGTCTTTTTGTTTTAACTTAGAGTAAGAAGTACTTTATTATACACTTGTATCTATACCAAAGAAAGTCAAAAGTTTTTCCTTTTGTATTTTTTTCATATTTTTGTCACTTTTTAACTTCTTTACCCATTTCATCTCTTCCTCTCCCCTTCTTTTTATTTTACTTTGTATTTTATTTCTTTCTGAAACTCATTAAACTTTGTTTAAAAAACAAATAGATATAATGTAATTTATTTTTTAATAAAAATCAAATACACATTTTCTTTCAGTCATGTAATCTTAATTTCTAGTTCTCTTCATTTTAAAAACTACAGTTTGACACCAAATTTGGAAACTGCAGTCAAGATTCTGAGGGAAGTACATTTAACATTGATAATCTTAGCGGTCCTGATTTATACTCATTTACCTTTTCAGCAATGGG
The DNA here is from genome assembly GCF_016545835.1 of Crotalus tigris. Taxonomy (NCBI): domain Eukaryota; kingdom Metazoa; phylum Chordata; class Lepidosauria; order Squamata; family Viperidae; genus Crotalus; species Crotalus tigris. The sequence goes on along the minus strand of NW_024096625.1, from coordinate 26,508 downwards.
GACTTTTGGAATTTTGGGAGAATGCATTGATCGCCTTTTTGATAATTTGCAATATGATTGTTATGGTGAACCTCACCCATGTCTGAGAAGCATTGTTGAGGTTGTTCCCTACCAATCTATCCAGCACTACCAGCCTGCCTTTTACAGTATATTCCCAGTTTGTCTTTCTGTTTTTCTTCCTGTTCTGTGAGCAAATTTTCAAATAAAATATCTGATTGCAGCTCATACCATTTTTATTTTTAAAAGATGCTTCTGAAAGACTATGTTGGGTTAAGATACATTCTTGGGAACAAAGATTCTGTTGGAGGCTGACACTTCACCGCATAACTTCTTACTTATATACATTTTAAATTTAAAAAAGAATCTAATATAAGGACAAGCCATTTGGTTGGTATCAAGGGAAACTTTCACTCAGTTAATAATATATCAAATAATACTCAACTGATGCATGCCCATAGTTTATAATATCATTCTATCTTGGATTTATATTGCAAAGCTTTACCTACTGCAGATGGGAATATGTTTTAGACAGCTGAACCTGTGTTGAATATAAACATAAAATTACAGACTTAACCCTTAGCTAAATATCTATTTGGACAAAAATATGTGATACCTCCATTAAATCTGTTTTTTTTTTCACATTTTCATGTTTTTCCAATCTTACATTCTGTCACTCTATTGCCATATTAGGCTGACTCTTATTCTGTAACACCACATTTTGTATGCATTTATTTTTTGGGGGGTTGCAATGGCCTATTAAATCTATAAGTTCAATGTTATTCTATCCCAATATGCAAATGCCCTTTTTTAAAAGTTGCAGATATAAAATCTTTCCCTCATGCGGTCAGTGTACTTGGTAAAATCTCTAATATGGCAGGTTTACTTTCTGTCATGCATAACTTAATAACTGAATTATTGCGATGAATGAAGCAATCCTAATTATATGATTAAGGAGGCTAAATATCTTCAGAACATTGATGCAGATGATCTGAGGATGGTCCATGCAGAGCCTAATGAAGGAAATCTATATGCAAGATTTTTAAAATAGGGTGATTACAAACTATTAATGAAACATATTGGTCTAAATCAATTAATGTACCACTACCTATTATGAGGAAGAAAATTAGCATAATTCTCAAATAAGGAAGATTTGTTTCATGGGGTAAACTGAGCTCCTTATTTTTCAATCAATATTAGCAAAGAAGGAAAGGGAGAGGCTTTGGCGAGGAAGTGCTCATGCACCATTTTCAAATGTTGGTTTATGTACATACTTTATATAATGGTCAGTAAATGAAAAGGAAACACATTTTAGAAGTACAGCAGTGATGATAAGCTAGAAGCTGTTGTGTCAGCTTATTAACATTTTGATAGCTTCCTTTTGTTCTTACTATAATGTATCTTCTGAATCCCTTTATCTTCTCTTATTTCTCTGAACAAAGGTCTCATTCGATTGCAAGAACTTATTAAGGCTCCATCAAGGTACAATTTGCGTCTAAAAATTCGCCAGCTACCTTCTGACACCAAGGATGCCAAGCCTTTGCTCAAGGAGATGAAAAGAGGCAAAGAATTCCACGTCATCTTTGACTGCAGTCATGAGATGGCAGCAGGTATTTTAAAACAGGTAAGCATACCTTTTCCCTTTCTCTTATCCTTTCTCAGAGACAATAGACATTTTAAAGTCAGTGTGGTTAGCCTTAACACAGACATTAACCTATGAGTTGCAGGTACATGGAAGCATGATTCAGTCATTCTTTTTTTAAAGTATTTTATTAGTTTTCTATCATTACAATTCATTTATGCTTAAAAAACAAAGTGTTGTCTGGGTTGATTTTGCCTAATCATAAAGATAAGCTCTTACTCTCTATCTTGCTTTTCCAACCATTGATAAAATAAGTTCTATGTTTGAAAGTATACTGTATCTTCTTTTCCTTTAATTCTCTATGGGAGTCTGTCCATTATTTCAAGTACTGTATTCAATTTCTTCTGTGCTGATACATGTGAGATCTACTTTGCATCCCAAAAGGAACCTTTACAGGTCCTACTTCACAATGGCCTTTTCCCCTTTGCGATGACTTGCCCCAGCAGCTCTTCTGCAGTTGAACTGATTTACTTAAGCTCATATGCGGTACAAGAGGAACTGCTGTAAATGGATTTCATCAAGAAAATTTGTAATTCTGTAGAACTTGGTAGCACACAGTTTCTTTTTTGGAGAGATCTTGTCTTATCTGTTGTCTGTGCCTGAACTCATATCCCTTAGCAGATCCCGTAAGGGAAATTCTGGCTTGGAACATTTGCATTTTTTCTTCATAACAAAATGAATTAATAAATCTCTGTCAGTTTCCTCTCTCTTTTTTTTTCAAGAAATGAATCCCACATGCAATATACCATGGTATTTATAATTCCTTTTCTGGTTTACCGTGAGAATAAGGTTTTTATTATTATTATTATTATTTTAGACTCTCAGGCAGCTCAAAACAAGGCAGTGATTTTTATTCCTGGTTCTCAGTGTTTCAGATCCCCAGAAGTGAAGAGAACACAAGTGACTTTCAGTTTGGTTCTAAGGGACTGAAAAATAAAAACCGCGATACCATGGAAGTGTCTATATTGTCATCTGTTCAGATGTATTTTGATGTACATAAAACATTGCATTTAATTCCAGTTTTCAATGAAAATTCAGTAGTCTCTCAAAGTACAGGTAGTCCTGTACTTACAATCAGAACTGAGCCTCAAATTTATGTTACTAAGTGAGACATTTGTTAAGTAAGCTTTGTCCCATTTTACCGACCTTTTGTGCCACATTTGTTAAGCAAATTACTGCAGTTGTTAAGTTAGTAACATGGTTGTTAAGTGAATCTGGCTTCCCCATTGACTTTGCTTGTCAGAAGTTTGCAAAAAAGGAGCACATGACCTGGGACGATGCAACCGTCATATATATGAGTCAATTGCCAAGCACCTGAAGGCAGGACAAGAAGCACCCTAGAACTAAGGAGAAACTTCCTGACAGTTAGAACAATTAATCAGTGGAACAACCTGCCTTAAGAAGCTGTGATTGCTTTAAAACTGGAAGACTTTAAGAAGAGATTGGACAGCCATTTGTCTGAAATGGTATAGTTTCCTGCCTGAGCAGGGAATTGGACTAGATGACCTCCAAAGTCCCTTCCAACTTTATTATTATTAGTATTATTATTAGTATTATCTGAATTTTGATCATGTGACCATGGGGATGCTGCAATGGTTATAAATATGAAAAATAGTCATAAGTCCCTTTTTCAGTGCTGTTGTAACTTTGAATGGTCACTAAAGGAACTGTTGTTAAGTTGAGAACTACTTGTATTAGAGAGACTAATGTGGATATGAGGGAGACTTAGTTCAAAAGAAAAGAAACTGTGTTGACCATATTATAAAATCCCATTAAAAAACAACTGATTATTAATAATTAGCTCAAGTAATGAACCAGCACTCTTGGTTCATTTAATGTGCTATTTTTAATTAATAAACTGCATGGTATCTTAGAAACTGAGTGTGTATACACATTTATGCAAACAAAGAATAACATTTTCTAAATCCTGCAAACAGATATGATGCCAGGTTATTTAGCCTATTCAATACTATATTTTTGATGAACTTGGATCCAACTAGGCAAGAGTGAAGAGACGATAAATGGAGATCTTCTCATAAATCTTCACATAAATAAACGTGGAATAATAGTACATGCAGATGGACTGTCAACTCTTCATTACCTCTCTCCTTTCACCTTCCCTCTAAATTAGGCTGCTAAAATGAAGAAAGCATGGAAAGATAACCAGGAATGTACATAATGAACTGATATTAAAAACTTGGTTGGAATAACATTCTTAGAAACATATAGCTGGCCTGATCCTGTATTTAGCATGTGATTCCATTTGTAAAACTAATAATATTATTATTTTTTTGTAAAGACTATAATTCCAAGTTTGAGGCTTACTAAAACAAGCTTTGTTTGTATAACAAAACTATGGTTAATTAAAACATTTTATTGGCTTAACCTGATTACTGGGGTTTATGAAATACAATGAATCATGAACTAAGGGGCTGACTTAAAAAAATGCAGCTATAGTCTAGTACAGGGGTCTGCAACCTTAAACACCCAAAGAGCCACTTGGATCCGTTTCACAGAAAAGAAAACACTGGAGGGGGGAAGAGCTTGACTGAAGAGTTTAATTAAAAAGAAATAGAGGCTGCTGTACATGAGTTCTCTCTCTCTCTCTCTCTCTCTCTCTCTCTCTCTCCCTCTCTCTCTCTCTCCCTTTCCTTCTCTGCGATCTTCTGCTCACCTGGCAAGCTGGCTTCAAGCTGTTCTTCAACAACTGACACGCATTCTTATTGGGCTGGCTCTCTCCTTCCCTTCCTGCTTCCTGCAGAGATGCAGCAAAGGGAGGAGCCCCACCCAATAAGCTTGTCAGCTTTTTGGAGAATAGGGTGAGGCCACTCTATTTTTCACACACACACACACACACACACACACACACACACACACACAGAGAGAGAGAGAGAGAGAGAGAGAGAGAGAGAGAGAGAGAGAGAGAGAAGGGAAGCACAAATACCTCTCTCTGTCTCTCTCTCTCTCTGCAAATGGCAGAGGAGGCTTGCAGCTGCAGGAGAAGGCTCAAAGAGCCACATGCGGCTCCGGAGCCACGGGTTGCCGACCCGTGGTCTAGTAGAATATGAGCCTCGATAAGCAAATGACATCAATTTGGAAGCTTATATTTATAAGCCATTTACTGGAACCATTTCCCTTTTGTTTCTGTGGGATTTCCATTTTAAAAGCTGTGAATAATCCCTTCTTTGCATGTTAAGTTCTGTTTTAGGGTTCTCTTACAAAAGACCCAATTCATCTTGTCTTCCAGATTTGGTAACTTTGCCACAGTGGTTTACTAGCATGAATGACTAAATGAGTCACAATGCTGGCATGTCAATCATGAGAAGCGAAGAAATCCCTATAGGGGATTGCTAAATGCTTTAGCTTTATAAGGAGGAGAAATACCATGTATGTACTTTGAGTCTTGATTGGCCAACAGCTCAGAGAGAAAATTGCTGTTGGGTTCTTGATCTGTATGAGCCCCATGGACTCTCTAGATAGGCCTATGTAAATATATATATATATATATATATATATATATATATATATATATATATATATATACATTGCTTACTGATGTACACCGCTTAGAGAGTGCTTGCACTTAAAGCGGTATATAAGTCTCATAAATAAATAAATAAATAGACAGCAAATGGTGACATTCTAGAAGATCTCAGATGGATTAGGGATGTGTTTGAAGTGCCATTTAAAAGACTGTTAAGTGGAAAATCTGTTTGTCTGCAAGTACCCCAGACCTGCAGCATATAGTGAGTTTCAAACCGTGTTTTAGTCAGGCAGGTTGTAGAAACTATATAAAGAAAGCTATGGAAACCCACCTTCAAATAAGCAGGACAGATCATGAGCTATTAAGAGTCAGCAGCCAGAATCTTAGATTCATGCAGATATAGTGCCATGTTTTACAGTGCCCTGTTCCACAGTTTGCAAAATGAACATTATCTCAGGTTGGTTATGACAATGCACTTGTGCAGTGGCTAAACTTTGAGAGTGCTTTGATGTAAATTTCTAATTTTTGCAATCAGCAAGGCAGACAACATTTACACTGCTGAGAACCACAGTTCAGCTGCTTGAGCATGAATATGGCAGTCTCCCTTGTGTTCAAGATACCAACTTTGCTTCTAACCCTTTTATTTTATTTATTCTCCTCCTTGTAAAGCATTTAGCATTTTATTTTATTTTATTTATTAGATTTTTGTACAACCCAACTTGTCTAGAGGCAACTTTTCTGGGTGGAGACATAAGAAGCTTCCTTTCATGGCAGAAAAATATGGAGCCTATGAGAGGGATCTTTGCATGAGAAGTGTTCTTTGTGAGGATGAAAACTCTTTTTACTCACCAAGAAAACATTAGAACTAAGTTTCATGGCCCAAAACATAGATCTGAAATTGCTGAATCCAGTTAATTTTTCACCTACTTTAAAATGTTTGGTTCCAAAATGTTTACTAGAGTGAAGCTAGCTTTAAAAAAGCTTGGCAACCAAGCAACCAGAGCAATAAGTTAGTCCATCAGCCAGGCTGCATTATTTATAATGTACCAATATGCTGTAAGTGAACAACAAATGTAGCTTTTGATAGTTCCTATGTCAGCAAAAACAAATGGGTTCTTTATAAGGATTAGAGCTGAGTGGTGCCTTATTTTATAGCCCTTCTTTATACATATAAAAGGTTTTTCACTGCTGAATTATTATTTTTTTTTAACAAGCAGGGCGTTTCTGTAGTAATCAGTCCTTAGTCGAAGAAGGGTGCAAAGAAATGGCTGGCCGCACGCAGCCTTTATTTGTTTATATAGAGTTTTACAAATAGCAAAAGTTACTGCATGGCAATAGCATTTCATTGGCTAAAACCCTTTACCAATCCTCAAGAATAAAAAGCTAGAGGCCATAAACAGGGAAACTTGTTGTTCACCAGCCAGCCTTATCAAACTGGCCAAGGTCACACAGACCTGCGTACTTCCACATCACTATGGTAATGTGAGCAAGATAGATGCAGAGAGGAGGGGTACACAGGCTTTGGAGGGACAGTGTTCTGCACACAATCTTTGCCTGTCTCTCACCTCTACAGTTTCAAGCTACTTATGTGGAAAATAAGCAAACAAAAATAATAAAGTAGCTCCCCAAACAAGTATTTATTCCTCTTTGTGTATGTAATTATAATTATATAGCATTTTATATATCATCTGGTTTACATCATGATCAGAATTTAAACTTGGCTTTTCCTGAAGCATTTGATATACCTAAGGAGAAGTATAGCACTCCTTGAAGTTCTGTAACATGAGTAATCTAACTCAGAGGTAGAATAGAATAGAATAGAATAGAATAGAATAGAATAGAATAGAATAGAATAGAATAGAATAGAATAGAATAGAATAGAGTTGGAAGGGAGGTCTTCTAGTCCAGCCCCTGCTCAAGCAGGAGAACCTATACCATCTCAGACAAGTGACTGTCTAGTCTCTTCTTAAAACTTTCCAGTGATGGAGTGCCCACGATTTCTGGGACAAGGTATTCCACTGGTTAATTGTCCTCACTGTCAGGAAATTTCTCCTTAATTCCAGGTTGCTTCTCTCTTTGAACAGTTTCCAACCATTGTTTCTTGTCCTGCCCTCTGGTGCTTTGGTGAATAACGTGACCCCCTCTTCTTTGTGGCAGCCCCTCAAATACTGGAATACTGCTATCATATCTCCCCTATTTCTTCTTTTCTTTGGACTAGCCAAATCCTTAAAAGTGATATGGTGACCAAAATTGGCTGCAGTATTTCAGGTGTGGTCTTAGTAGGGTTTTATAAAGCAGTAGCTATACCAGTAGCTATACCTATACCATCAGAGACATAGAATCAAGATTGTGTGATCTTGATTCTATGCCTCTGTTTATATAACCCAAGATTGTATTAGTTTTTTTGGCTGGTGCTGCATACTGCTGGCTCATGGTTTAAGTGATCGTCCATAGGACTCCAAGGTCTCTCTCACAGTTAACTGTTTTTAAACCTGGTCTTGCCCATCCATCTGGTGGTGATGTTTTTTATTTCACCTTTTTCTAGCTTATCAAGGAGTATGTTGTGGTCTGCTTTATCAAATGCCTTACTGAAGTCTAAGTATACTATGTCCACAGTATTTTGCTGGTCTATTAGTTTAGTCACTTTGTCGAAGAATGAAATAAGTTTGATTTGGCATGATTTGTTTTTAACAAATCTATGCTGGCCACTAGTTATAACTTTTGTTGCTTCTAGTTGTTCGCAGATCTGTTTTTTGGGCAACAGGGACCAGTTCTGTGGAAAGAGGTTTTTCTGCAGACTGGAGGGGGCATAGTTTCATGCCTGCACCCTGTGGTTGGGGCTTTGCTTGTTGTTGCAGACCAGTTTCTGGCATACCATGGCCCGGTGCCAGTCCATGGACTGGGGGTTTGGGACCCCTGACCTAACTGGTTTTGGATTGCTTCTTTACATGCTCTGAAGTAAAAAGCAAGAAGAATGCTAATAATCAAAGGTTCATCAGCTCATTTTTTTCCCATCTGGAAGTCCTCAATGGCCTATTTCAAATCTATTTGCATCTCTAACTGGCTGTTAGTTTAGGCAGATCTTTGTCTGGTTTAAAATTCTTTGGGGTCATTTAATCAATTTAATGTAGTGACAACATCATGAAGGAGAATTCTTATTTATTAATCAAAGAGATGATTAAGAAAAGCCTAAAATGTATTCGAGAGGGATGAGAGGGGAGGAAGATGAAGGGAGGAAGTAGGATGGTAAGAGGAGTAGGGGAGGGGAAGAGAGTAGTGAGGGGAGGAGAGAAAGAGGAGGGAAGTAAGTAAGGAAGGTATTAGGGAGGGTGGATGCAGCTTGGGGGGAGGGAGCAAGCGGCACCTATGGTTATGGTTATGATTATGAATTTATTTTATTTTGCAAAGTGAATTTTGTTGTATAATTATGTTGGATAAATGGAAAATATTTTTTTTTAAAGAAAAGCTTAAAATGGGAAGCTGAAGTTGGTTCAGCTTCAGGAGGTAGAAAAACTACATTTATTTAGTATTTTTAATTATATAATTTGCATTAGAAATTACATATTATTCATATTAGACATTAATGTAAAAAAATGTTGGTTCAGGGCTCATATTTGGTGCACGTCTTCCTTGCAGAATGGGATTTAGATTTAATGGCCAGCATTCTATTTTAGCTTCTTTGACTCCATTGTTTTTAATTTATTTTTCTTCAGTGAGTGTTCATTATATAATAAAAAACTATAGAATACAGTAAATGCAATTAATGCCACATCTTCCATTAGATTTTTTGGTTGGCAATCACAATAATAATAATAATATGCTTCTTTCATATTTGCAATACTAAACAGTCTACTAATAATAATGTTTTTATCTACAGTTTTGTTTCATTAATTCTTTTAATAGCCGGTTATCTGCTCTAACTGCTTAAAAATGATTTGCTTGGCCTAATTTTAGTATAATTCTAGACCTATACTTTTATGCACATCTTCATCTTAGGGGAGCTTTCCATTGTTCTCATAGGTGTGATTAAAAACAGCAATAAGAATAAAACCGTAGAAATAATAAAGTGGTGTTACCTAACTTTTTTTTTAAAAAAAAGTTAATGCGCATACTGAATTTTTCTTTACAGGCTTTAGCAATGGGAATGATGACAGAATACTATCATTACATCTTTACTACACTGGTAAGTAGCTTTAGAAAAATATTCTAATGGTCTCAGACATCGCTCTAAAGCATTTCTCATTAGATTACTTGACAGTAATAGTAAAAGTTTTTTACTGAAAGTAAAAGCATTTGTAGTTTCATAAGGGGAAAAAAGTATTTAATGTTACCTTTGTTTGGAATGTGATTGCTATGGCAACTCTGTGATCACTGATAAACAAGCTACTCATAGTTGTTTAATGGAGGCACACGCCAATAAGAGCTGGTTACTTCTGGGTTTCTTTCAACATGCTGATGTTTGTATTAAGGAAGGTTCTATTCCTAAACAGCAAGTATTCTCAAACTATAGGTCACACTCTTTCAGGGATGGGTGAGTGAAGAAGGCTTCACAGGCAGGGTGACACTGTAAGAGAATATTTGTAGTTTGGGGCTGAACCATGGAGTCCTTGCTGCTCACTGAGTTTGTTTGTTTGTCTGCTTGAGGACATTTTGTTATCCAGTTAGGTAACATCACTGTCACTGGACAATGAAATGTCTGCAAGCAATCAAGCTCAGAGAGAGCACCAAGCATTCCTCAGATTATCCTATCGCTAAACAATTGCTTGCCTGGAGAATCTCTGAGAGCCATATTCTAGTATAGTTTTCCAAACCTTTGGGGACAACAGTGGGCCCATGATAGAGTCCTTCTTCCTGTTTGGTGACTTGAATTGTCTTTTGATGCTCTGGACTACAAATAGAATCCAGGAGAGGTTCTGTTTTTTCTTTGCAGTCATGGCAGAGTTTGCAAGGTAGTTTAAGATTTTCTCAATAGTATATTCTCTGGGTGATTTTTCTAGCATATTCATTGCTGTATCAAATCCATTTGGTTATGTTCTGGGAAATCCATTCAGTTTTTAGTAGATTCATGGTATCTATTCTGTTGGTTTAAATTTGGATTTACTGCCAGGACACTTTTCATTTTAACCTGTTTAATGTACCTATGTAATACTGGAATCTCTTTCAATGGAGCAGAATGAATTGAAGTTATTTATTTACTGTTGCATAACATTAGTAATGTCATGACTACCTATTGCCATTCTTTCATGTGTCCTTGGCAGTACACAAAGAACAAAGTAGCTAGAAAGGGGCATCTATCATGGTTCTGATGGTGTGAGATGGTGAAATTCAATAGGATTGCTCAAGGAGCGGCTACTTTCATCCAGTAGCTTTATTTGCCACCTATAGATTACAGACTTTATTAGCATGAATAGTTCTGGATTGTTTGTTTTGATTTAGATGTGCATGACTCCAATTGACCCCTGACGACTCACAGCAGAAAACAACAAAACAAATATATAATCCAAACAGAGTACTTAGCAATAAATGGAATGGTTATCCAACAACACATAATCTATTATACACCACCCTAGACTAGGATGGTTATCAACAACCCATACTCTACTCTACACTACTCTAGACTAACATATAAAGACCTGGTGGTTCTCCTTAAGAGAGTTCATCAGAGTGAAAGTCATTCATATTTCAGGAAGACAGCACTTCAACAGACAAGACTTCCAGGTTCTAAAAAATGGTCATACTTGATCAAAGGAAGCTGCAACAACCCTGTTGGACTAAATTAGCCAGGCTACACTATGGAAGTTAGGTGATCCCTCAAGTAACCAAACTCTAGGCCAAGTAGGATTTTATAGGTCATAACTAGGACCTCGAATCTGCCTGGAAGGAAACCAGAACCAGTGCAGCTAATGAAAAGAGTAATACATGGCATACCAAAGCATACTTATCACGTCCAGCTCCATTGCATTCTTAGAAGCTTTGTAGCCAGCAAACAGAGTGCAGGAATTATATGTAATGTAGTTGTGGGCCTATAAGCTGCCTAAATGGGAGAAGCAAGCTTCTTTGGCAAAACAGCAAGGGAACAACTTAATAAGTAAACAAGCTCTATAAAAGAAACCATACAATTAGTAAAGCACAAAAAGTTCTATATCTGGCACTTAATCCTTTGGTCTAATTAAATATTCCCATTTGCTTATTAGTCTTGAAGGAAAGGAAAGTTAGCAGGAGGTCATGGATTTTCTTTCATTTCTTCTTTTTTTTCTTGGAAGAACTTCAGAAGTTGACAACTAAGGTAATTTGAGATATGCCAGCCAGAAGATAGATATTTTGCTCAATGGAGCCATGTAACCTGTATCACTTTTGGCTCCTCTGCTTTATTAATTACTTCTTACCTGACACAGTAGAAAACTTGTCCAATAAATTTTCCAGCCACAGTGTTTAGCTGGGCTGTTTGGAAGTGTACTTTCTCATGATTGATTTGGAGTCTAATGTAATACCTCGTTAATTCTCTCTGAACTGTTGTGCATATTTATTATAGTTTTGAGTAAACAGAAATGTGTTCAAATTACATAATTACTTATGCAATTGTCCAAGATGACTTGGAAGCAACCCAGGTATAAAGAAAAAGAGCTTTGAGTCATTATTGCAAGTAGTTTTGCCCCTGGCCCATGCTCAACAAGCCTAAATTACAGGGATTTTTGCCATTGCCATTAATGTCATGCATTTCTTTTGCTTATGCCATCTGAATCATTCTATTATATTTCTATAATATAATAAAAAGGGCTTTTTAAAATATATTTTCAGTCTTACTATCTCCTTACCACATAGTGTGGTTGACATAAATTGAATTGTTCTATGGGTGACCCAGTCCACTATAACAAGTGGAGCCCCTCATATAAATCTTAACATTTAATGGATGTTTGTTTGCCCAAACCAGGCTGCCTTAAAATAGGAATGGAAGTGCAGCTTAATAATAAATACTGTGTAACATAAAATGTACCATGTGGTACAGACTCAGAAGAAACAAGTTGATGTTTTAATCAATCTGTGAAAAATGATGTGATTACCTCTTATTCTAATTTGAAACATTATATGAATTATCAAAGGGCAATTTATCATATTGTACTAGCTCATTTAGGGAGGCAGACTAGGTCTCCTCCTCCTCCTCCTCCTTCTCTTCCTCCTCCTCCTCCTCCCCCCTCCTCCTAATCTTTATAAACTATCACTATTTATATTAACAAAATTCACTGTATTATTTCAGATTCGTTAACCTTAAAAGGTAAAAAAAAAATACTTTTTTCATGTTTTAAAACACTAAACTTTTCTTTAAAAACATTTCTAAGATCAAAGTTTTAATATCTTTTTAGAATTTTTTTAACTTTAAAGTTCACTTTCAGTTAGACCAACACAGTTCCAAGTAACTCCAATTAACTTTTTAAATTTAAATCACTCCCTCCAAATTGCCCTCATAAAATAAAATTTTTCTTCTTGTATACATTCTTTTTAAAACTCTAATTTTTTCTTTAAGCTAATACATCTTTTTCTTTAACTTTAACTTTTCTTTAACTTTCTCTTAACATAGATACTTTCAAATACACTTTCAGTATTACAAGCTTTAAAAATTACTTAAGCATTATATATAAAGGGGGAAAAAGTATTTTCAGACCCACTTTACATTAAAACTTTCTTTCAATTGCAAATATCAGAATGATAAAAATCCATCCGAATGTCAATTGACTCATGAAGTTTAAGTCATTCCTTCCATCTTATCTTCATGAAATAAAATCTTTTTCTTCTCTGAAATGTTTATCAAGTAGTTATAAACTTCTCTTTTTCTCAAGGATTTCTCATCCTTGTGAGTGTCCATGAAAAAAGGAGTCCCATACTTGTCCTTTGAAAAGTTGCAGATTTTCTTGGAATTCTTCTTTCTATTGTGTTGGGAGGTTTATATTTAAACCATCATAATAAAAGTTGGTGTCAGGTTTATATTCCAAAACTGCAATTGACTCCTGTACATTGTCAGCTACTTGTGAAATTACCTGGGTGGTTTGGTAACTTTCTACACATATTTGCATCTCTAAAATAGTTTGAGTAGGGTTTTTTTAACATCCTTGGAGCATAGCTAGTCTATGTCCCAAAGGTGCTTTTTAAAGAGGCAACTGAACTTTCTTATTTTTCTTTGAAGACATTTCACTTCTTATCTAAGAAGCTTCTTCAGCTCTGACTGGATAGTGGGGAATATGAAAGATTTATATTCCTTGCGGACAGCTGGTCATTTTCATTCTTTTAGAGCAGGGGTATCAAACTTGCCACATTATGTGACATGTCGCAACATGTTGCGATTTCCCCATTGCTGGAGTTGGGGTGGGGGCAGTTTCTGCATGACCCATCCGGCCTATGGGCCAGCAGTTTGACACCCCTGTTTTAGAGAGTCACTGAGGCTACTTGGAGGTTTGTCTGTGTTCTCAGGGTCACCTGAGTAGTTCAAATGGATGTGGAGCCTTCTTGGAACTGCTGAAAGGACTGTTGTGGAGCTGTACTTTCTGCAGAGGCACAGGTTGTTGGGGATGAGTCTGTGTTGTCTGCATCTCAAACTGAAACTCAAATGGTTCCTGTAGTCTTCAGAGCTGAAGAAACTTCTTGGATGAGAAGTGAGAGTCTTCAAAGAAAAGCAAGAAAGTCCAGTTGCCTTTTAAAAAAGCACCTTTGGGGCAATTATGACTTGGATGACTGAGAATCTCCATAGACATTTAGTTGGTCTATGAATTGTTGGATTTTATTTAAGGATTTTTCAAATACATCTCTAATAGTTCCCTCCTCCATCTTCTTACTCTTTAATCAAAGAGTAGCTTTTTTGTAAGTCACTGAAGAATTGCTGGCCAATCGGAAATCATAAAAATCAGAAAGTTTTGGCCATTCATAGCAAAGCAGACTAAGCTACAAATGACTAAAAATAATAAACTAGAACCACTACTTTCTACCCTTATATTTCTCCATCATTTTTTTTAAAAAAAGATACTCCATAATTTCTTATTTAGCTTGCCTTAGCAGCCTTCTCATTGTTTAACAATGAAGAAATCTCCAAAATGGCACAGATCCTCAAAAAGGAATAATAGGCTGTGGCTAAATATAGCCTCTATTAGTTTAATAAAGATTAATAATCCTTAAAATTATTAAGAAATGAAAGCACAACTTACTATCTGTTTGAAAAATAAATTCCAAAATAGCTGCTTCTTCAGCAACATACTGATTGCAGCCTCACCACCCCCCCCAGCTGTCTGCTTTGAAGCACAGCTCCTAAAGCTACTTGCAGATCTTTGCTATATGAGGATCTTGTGGGATGAGTCTAGGACTTTCCCTAACCCAGGAGAGTCATATAAACTAAAGAAATGCCAGTTTCTTCTATTGGAAGTTGAAAAAGCAACAGCCAGGGAAAAACCCTTCAGGGATCTTTCCCTGGGCATATCGTTTAGTTGGCCATCTTCACCGGAAGTCATGGAGTAATATTCTTAACTACCCTGGAAAGAATCAGATTATTGAAAACAGACCTAGATTACCCCTAGATGTCCCCTAGATGGAAAAAAATAGTCTATGAAATTAAACATTATCTATTTGTCAAGAAATGGAAATACTGAAAATCAGAATCCCTTCCCCCTGGTTGTCCAAGTCTGCCTTGGAAATTTGAGAGACAAATCTAGGAAAAGATGAAAAGTAGAGAAAAATAGTGGATTCTGTTCATCTTAATGGCTTTTTAGCAATCCTTATTCTGGAAAAGCTTTTCTTGCTATTCTTTTCTTCATAGTATTGGTTTTGTTCAATCATGCCAAACCTTTTCTGCAGGATTGTTTGCTTTCATGTTTTGGGATCAATAGTGCAGTAAAATGAGAGTGGCTTGTGCATGTTACATTGCCATAATTGCATTTTGTGCTAGTATTCCAAGAATGGTCAACATAGTGAAGCTTTGAATATGACTTCTGGAAGATGTGTTTATATTTACTACTATCTTCCATATTGTGCCTAGCAAACTATCTAAACTTTCTGTTATTTTTCTTAAGCAGACTTTTAATGGGAGCAGGAGAGAAATATTATAAATTTAGACAAGCCTGAAGTTAGTAATGATGACACTGAAGTGACAAAATATGTAGATGTTCCATCATAAACCTCACCTTTTGATACTTGTATAATACTGCACACAAGTTCGTAAGAGATGGAATTTGTGGCACGTCACAAATTTTATCACCTACATGGCCTGTGTAAGTAAATAAGTAACACATGCATTTACAGGTTTGAGTGTGTTTGGATTAGGAACTTCCTTTTATTTCCTAATATATAAATTATAGACAAACATTGTAAAAAGATTTATTAGAGCAGAATTATTACACAACCTTTGTATAATGAAGACTTATGGATTGTTCACAAACAGCAAAGGATGTGGCTCAGTGACTTTCCTTGACAGTCTATAAATGTTTATGTTAATAGCTATGGAGTTTTATTATGACTTAGTGCAAAGGTCTCCAACCTTTCCGGGCTCACGGCCTGGAGGGAAGGAGAGCAGCTTCCAAATTGGTGCACACACATTCATACAGACAGCACTGTGCGCATTGGCGCAGCACTAGTGAACCCATTTGTGCATGCGCAAATAGGCCACACACAGTGGCCTGGTACTAGCGGCCCCATTTCTACATGCATGAATGGGTTGTGCAGACCTGCCTGGCACTAGCGGCCCAATTCACATCAGCACATGAAAACAGGGCCACTGACGCTAGTGCGAGTGGGGGGAGTATGCATGCACACATATGCACACCAGCCAGCCTTTTCCACAAGAAGCCATGGCCTGGTAGTGGGCTGCATCCCATAGGTTGGGGATCCCTGACTTAGTGGACGTGTAGAAATGTCCTAGAAGCATCACACATTTGTGATGTTCATTGGGCATTATTATCAAATCATTTAATTCACGGTTGCATTGGGGTTGCATATGGTTGTCAAATGCTTCAGAAAGCACACAAATGGTTAGATGTATTGTTTTGTTATCATTGTTATACATGAGAGAAGAAACATGTTTGGAAACAGGGAGATTATGTATGGATGAAATATCTAAAAATATTTAAATATTTAGATAAAAATATCTAAAAATATTTTCTCCTTTTCTTTAGGACCTCTTTGCTCTTGATGTGGAGCCTTATCGGTATAGTGGAGTAAACATGACTGGTTTTAGGATTCTAAATACAGAAAATAGTCAGGTGGTGTCCATAATTGAAAAGTGGTCCATGGAACGATTGCAAGCTCCTCCAAAACCTGATTCGGGTTTGCTGGATGGATTTATGACGGTATGAACACCAATTAACCTACACTTGTCAAATATTTGATATTACTTCCTATTTTCTTCTTGGGTATCTTTGATTGTCTAATTGCTCACTAAGATTATGTCCTCCTTTATGCCTCAATTCTGTATTTTATCTCAGTTTCTGGATCTGAAAAGTAAAGTATAACTGTCCATATTAATACTCCAACAAATGACTTGAACACGTTGGTGAGGTTATGTACCTAACAGAGCCATATGCCCCAGCATACATCATGGATGTTTAGAGTTCCCATGCTAATGATAAAATCAACTATATTAAAAGGTTCTCTATATTTATGCTTCTGGTTTGATGTTGGGTTGATAAGCTACTGGCTTTTCCTTTTCTGGTGTTATGCAGCCATGATGTGAATAGCAAATGATCATCATTGTTGCTGTGAACCACATATTGTTATTTATAAGACAAACACCCATAAAGGTTTTCTAAATCAATCAATCAATCAATCAATCAATCAATCAATGTATTCCTTTAACTACAGAAACAGTTTGTGCATATTGCAGCTCTATAGGACAGCTAGAAAGAAGACTGTGTTGCCAAATACAACATTTATACTGCCATTCCTGAGTTGATGTCAAGCCTAAATGGATAGTCAGAGAGGAGGCCCTGGCAACTCAGAGTCCAGATCTCTTTTGATTAATGGACATACTTATTCAGCCGAAGAAAGGTGGGTCTTCCCATAAAAAGAACCCCAAATGTAGCTTGAAGCAAGTATATATAGATTTTTTATTTGTACTTAGTTACAGTACATAAGAGGAAGTCAGCATGCAGTAGATAAGCTATAGACGTTATAAAAAAATACTCATGTATGCCTTCCATGGTTTCGATCACATGTTTAACCCACAGGCTCGTAGTTTCTTGTGGAACTTTCCAGAATCCTAAAGGCCAGCTAAGGCATGAATGTTAATTCTGTCATTTCAACATAAGAACCTTTTGACCAATTGTCTAATTATCAGAATTCTGATTAATACCATGTCCTCTTTTGGAGAATTTCAGCCACTACAAACTTGACTGCATCCTTTTATTTTTAGGCTGAAATATTTATAATTAAACATTTGTGTTTGCAAAAAAAGAGCCAAGGAGGAGTCAGAATTTGCTTACAAAATAAAGAGTTCTTTCTTTCTTTCTTTCTTTCTTTCTTTCTTTCTTTCTTTCTTTCTTTCTTTCTTTCTTTCTTTCTTTCTTTCTTTCTTTCTCTTTCTTTCTTTCTTTCTTTCTTTCTTCTTCCATTTTTTAAATATACTATGCTTATATTGCTGAGACATCTCATTTTCTCTTTTGTCATAATAATATAAGACAATAGGAAGCTCATTGAACTTCCCTGTGTCTGGAAAGTTATTGGTAGTGGTAATACAGTCATTTGTCACTATATAAGTTCGCAGAGCTTATGCATTTCTCTCCTGGCTTTATGTCAGAGCTTTAGTTGAAAATAAAGAAAAAAGGAATTGGATTCATTTATGGAGCCTCATGGCTCAGTTAACCCCTTTAATTGGTTCCTAGGAGCTATCACTGGAGCCTGTCTATTCAGCCACAAAATAATGAATGTTTTGTGTTTTGTACTCAAGTAGAGTGCCAGTGGTGGAAGGTAAAACTTTTCAAGGAAGTCTTATTAGATCTTTCTCTTAGCTATAGAGAGTTTATTTTTGCAGTGGCATGATTATTACAATTGTTTTTGCTATGGCATGCAGTATGGAATGTTTCATATTGTGTGTTCCTTTTTTACACACCAGCTGTAGGTTGCTCTTGTATTGAGAAATGTTTCCATAGTTATATTTTACATGTAAAAACAAAGTTGGTGGAACAGAGTCCATGCAAGATGCTCCAAGAGAGGAAATGATCCATAAATACAATAAGCCTATAATTAAATAAATAAAATCTGATAATGATGGAAGGAAATGGATAGGATAGAAAAAAGAGAGAGTCTTTATGGATTGTATGTCATTTAGTTATATGGTCTACTGTATACCCATCATTGGAGATCAGAATGATAAAGAGGGGTAGATTTTTTTTTTTTTTAGCTTAGTTGGAAGTTCCTGTCCTGCTCTTTTCTCTCTGGAGGAAGGAGTTAGATCAGGGGTAGGCAACCCAAAATACTCAAAGAGCCACTTGGACCCGTTTCCCACTGAAAACAAAACATAGGGAGCCGCAAAACCCTTTGGATATCTAAAATGAAGATAAGACTGCATATATCCATATATATATGGATATATGCAGTCTTATCTTCATTTTAGATGTCAAAAGGATCTCTCTCTCTCTCTCCCTCTCCCCCTCCCTCTTTCTGCCCTTGGTCTGCTAGTCTTCTTCCCCCTGTGTGTGTGTGTGTGAGGGGGGGGCACTTGCGCTTCCCCCCCTTTCTCTCTTTCCTCTCCCTCTTTCTTCTCTCCCTTTCTTTCCTCTCCCTCCCTTTCTCTTTCCTCTTTCTTCTCCTTTTCTCTTTCCTCTTTCTCCCTCTTTCTATTTACTCTCTCCCCCTTTCCTCTCCCTCTCCCTTTCTTTCCTTCCTCTCTTTCTCCCTTTCTTTCCTTTTTCCCTTTCTCTCCTCTTTCCTTTCCTTTCTCCCTCTTTCCTCTTTCCTTTCTTTCCTCTCTCTCCCTTTTTTCCTTTCTCCCTCTTTCCCCCTTTCTATTTCTTTCCCCCCTCTCTCTCCCTCCCCTTTTCATCTCCCTTTCTTTTTTTCTCCCTCTTTCCTTTCCTTTCCCTTTCTTTTCTTCCTCTTTCCTCTCTTTCTCCCTTTCTATTTCTTTCCTCTCCTCCTTTCCCTTTCTTTCATCTCCCTTTCTCTTTCTCCCTTTCTTTCCTCTTTCCTCTCTCCCCTCCCTTTCTTTCCTCTCCCTTTCTTTTCTCTTTCTTCTTTTCCTTTCTCCCTTTCTTTCCTGTCTCCCTCTTTCTATTTCTTTCCTCTCCCTCACCTTCTGTCATCTCCCTTTCTCTTTTCTTTCTCCCTTCCTTTCCTCTTTCCTCTCTCTCCCCCTCCCCCTCTTTCTCTTTCCTTTCCCTTTCTCTTTTCTTCCTTTCTTTCTTTCCTCTTTCTCCCTTTCTATTTCTTTCCTCTCTCCCCCTCTCCCTTTCTTTCATCTCCCTTTCTCTTTTCTCTTTCTCGCTTTCTTTCTTTCCTCTTTCCTTTCTTTCCTCTCTCCCCCTCCCTCTTTCTCTTTCCCCTCCCTTTCCTCTCTCCCTTTCCTCTACCTCCCTTTCTCTTTCCTCTTTCTTCTCCCTTTCTCTTTCCTCTTTCTCCCTTTTTCCTCTTTCCTCTCTCCCCCTTTCCTCTCCCTCTCCCTTTCTTTCTTTCCCCTTTCTCCCTTTCTATCCTTTCTTCCTTTCTCTCCTCTTTCCTTTTTCTTTCCTTTCCTCTTTCTCCCTTTCTCTCTTTCCTCTTTCCTTTCCTCTCTCCCCCTCTCCCTTTCTCTCCTCTTTCCTTTCCTCTTTCTCCCTTTCCTCCCTTTCTCCCTCTTTCTATTTCTTTCCTCTCTCTCCCCCTCTCCCTTTCTTTCATCTCCCTTTCTTTCTTCCTCTTTTTCTCTTTCCTTTCTCCCTTTCCTCTTTCTCTTTCCTCTCTCTCCCCCTCTCACTTCCTCTTTTCTCTCTCCCCCTCTCCCTTCCTTTCATCTCCCTTTCTCTTTCTCCCTCTTTCTCTTTCTTTCCTTTCTCTCCCCTCCCTCTCGCTTTCCTCTCCCTTTCTCTTTCTTCCTCTTTCCTTTTCCTCTTTCTTTCCTCCCTCTTTCCTCTCTCTCTCCCTCTCTTTTTCTCTTCACCTCCCCCCCCCTTTACTAACAGAACCGGTTCACCTACCAAAACGTTTAACTTCCTCCTTTAGAAATGGGCAATGTAGATTCACCACATTCTGACAAAGAGAAATGCCAGCACCTCTCATCAATTCTGCTGCAGGGACAGCAAACGCTGTATGTTAGCAATATCTGGAGAGCTACATTTCATCCGCACCCTCCTGAAAAGCTGTCCCATCCATTGCAATGTCACGCTTTGAAAGGCCCCTCCCCCTCCCCCTCCTCCGCTTCAAGCCGACTGCACCCAGCAGGGAGCCTCAGTAGCCAGCGCGGAAGGGAGCAAGGGAGGAAAAGAGACAGACCATCTCCTCGCAGCTCATTTCCAATCCCGAAGTGGTGAATCCTGCTTGGGATTTGGGACTGAGAGGGGGGAAATCCTGGCTCCTAAGCTGCAGGGACTTCCAACCACAGAGCTTGCTTGGCTCTGTTCCCAGCCAGCGCCGCGCGTGCGCAAAACAACAGCAACAAAATACTGCGATCGAGACTTACCCGCCTGCCTGGCTCCCGGGCCTCGGTAGCAAACCATTTGAAGCAAGCAGCCTCGTTCGAAGAGAGGAGAGAGTGAGGGCGGATGAGCTGAGTTTGTGGCAGGGATAACAAGGGTTCGGGAGAAGGTAGTACGAAAGTTCCGTGTCTTTTGACTTAGCTTGCCTTGTCCCCCACTGGTTCTTTGCCCAAACAAGTCACCCTCTCTCTTTCTCTCTTTCCTCTGCCCCCCCTCCAGATGAAGAGAGAGAGAGAGAGAAAGAAAGGCAGACGGCGCCAAAGGGGCAGGGAGGGGACGGAGGCAGGAGGCGGTAAAAGTCGCTGAAAGGTGCCCGGGACCCCACGGACCAGCTCAGGGAGATGCATGGTGAGCTCGGCTGCCTAGGGAATGGCCTGGGGACGGCCCAGGAAGTGATGCCCCCCTGCTGCAGCCTGCCTGGCCCAGGGAGACATATGGCCGGGTGAGTGGCCCAGGGACGGCACAGGAAGCAATGTCCCCCTGCCACCCAGCCTGGCCTGGGGAGACGCGGCCGCCGCCCCAGCCAGGACTGCCACCTGGCCTGGGCAGACACGTGGCCGGCTCGACGGCCCAGGAAGTGATGTTCCTGCTGCCCCAGCCAGGACTGAAGCCTGGGGGGGGCAGCAGGAGGAAGGAGGGGGAGGGGGAGGGGGGAGCAGGAGGCTCCGGAGCCGCAGGAGATGGCTCAAAGAGCCGCATGCGTCTCTGGAGCCGCGGGTTGCTGACCCGTGAGTTAGATGAATATTAACCCAATGTTTAAATGCCCTCTAAGTCTAAAATTAAACTTGTTTAATTACCATCTTAACTGTTTTTAATGAATGATTATTTTAAGCATGCCGTTCTGATTCTTGGTCTGATCCAAAAAGGCTTAGGAGACACACAACAAAGCACTTTGGTGTTCACATATGGTCTTTGGTTGAAAGATAACCTTTCCCAGTATAAAAGGTGGTGAGTGGGAGACTTAGTAGAAAGAAGGAATCTTTCATTTATTAAATTTATATAGACAACCATCTCAAGTACATGACTCTGGGCAGCTAAAAAAATGAAATAAAAACTATAAACAAAATTATAAATAACAGAAATAGTAGCTAAACAACCACAATATCACTAACAATCATTGTAGACAACACAGTCTGTTAATGGGCTTGCACACAGCACCAGGATTCCAGACCCGATAGAAAAACTAGGTCTTTAAGGGTCTTGCTAGGCTCCATATCTGAAGCTTTACCACTTTAACCAATCTATAAATATAAAGGATGCTTTCAAAATAGAGAGGGTGACTTTATAAATGAGGATAATTTCATGACATAAAGAGCTTAGTGATACCTTAATTCTTTTGGATGGAGTTCTCAGTGAGAAGAAGCAAAAGTTTATGAGACAAATGAATGTCTCATAAATGTTAGAAGGGCTTATAGGAAACAGCTCAATTTTTTCTGAATGAGGCAGGGTGGCAGCATTAAGCCTCAAGTTCCTTGAGAAAATTAATGTATTTCTTAGTAGACTGAGCATTGCAGGTACAGAGATTTGTTCTTCCAAGGAACGAGGGAAGAGAGAGAATACCAAAGGATTCCCCCTGTTTTGTTTAAATGTGGAGAGAAAAATCTCTTGAGTTCAGTTTCTTTTCTGTCAGAGGATCCTGCTATTTGATTTTACTACAATGACATTTTAAAAGCTTTGTCTGAGGTATTCTAGCTATGCGAATTGATTTTGCACTGAAAAGGAAAGCTTTCTAATGAACTGGTTCACATTGGGCCATATGTGCAAGACAACCTACATAGGGCCATGTGTATGAACATTGTAGTTTGAGAATTGGTCAATAAAGGTATGTCACAAATATCATTAATAACACTTTTTTTTACTTATATCTTTATTTTGCTAGAAAGAACAAAAAACTTTTGACCATTCAGTTCATATACTTTTGAATGAAAAAAAAAGACTCCTTAATTCATCCCTGACTTTAGACAACCTGTTTGTCATATAATAGGTTTAATTGCCATATAATTAACAGGTTATACTTGCCATATAATTTTTAACAGGTGTAAAAAAAATAGTAGCTTCTTGTATACTTCTATAAGCAGTCTAACATTTAAACATTTTCCATTTAAAAAAAAATACTCCTGTCTAGAGTGAATTCTTCTCATGGTTGTATATGAGTAAAAAAAAGGCCATCATTGCTACAGTTGTAAGAGATCCTGTTATAATTCTGCTCTTGAGTATTGAAAGTTTGGTGGAATTTAAGTAATTTCTTAAATACTCTACATGTCTTTGTTCCACAAACTATTGTAGTAATATACAAATTGTCCTCCAGTCTTCTTCAAGCGTGCCTTAGAGATTAATTAGCCAATGTTAATATGATACTTAGAAAATATGAAGTACTGCATCCTTATTAACACAGAAATAATAATAATAATAATAATAATAATAATAATAATAATAATAATAATAAGCCCCCAGTGAGGCACTACCTTGACGTGGTTGTGGGGCTTGTGTACTCTGAGGAAGATGAGAGCTATGCCAGAGGTTCAACCATACTGGACAGGTCTCATCAGAGGAGTCAGACAAAGAGTGTCTCTCCCATAAAAAATATGGTGAGACGTAAATTTCAGAATGCCATACCGGCTCGGACGTCGCCCGGGTTAACAAGGTCCGCGCTAGATATTGGAGTTCCTGGATATCTGGTGAAAAATGGGTTACAGGACTCAGGACTGTTGGCTGAGCAACCAGGGCCAGCAGCTGCAGAACTACTGGAAGAAAAGGTGTTTACCCGTCGCAGATACACAGTGATGGAAAACAAAGAAATAATGATCTGTTACTACAGATCAAGTACAACAAGAAGAGGATATCTAAAACGAATGCACCAGTTCTGGAAAGAACAACATCCAGAATCAGAAATAACAGAACAGAGACTAGCAGATCAACGCGATTAAACACGAAATAAAATATCACAGAAAACAGAATGGACGACTGCAAAGGTTTACCCAGGGCAAGAAACCAAAGCCTTACCAGGAAGTAATTCAGAATGTAGAGGCAAACCAGGGGGAGTTGGCAGTGAAGGAATCTAGCAGGCGATATACAACTGTTCTTCATTTGGAAACCAGGCACCCTACATTAGGAAGACAAAAACCCTCTAACTAAAAAATAAAAGAATTGAAAACAAAGAATATGAGCATCTAGAACAGCCACAAAACAATAGAATAAGGTACCTGCATTTGAAGATGTTCCAAAGAAACAGCTAGCACAAGCATTAAAAGATGCAAATACTGCAATAGCAAGTATAAGCACCAATTCACTGCAAGAAACAAACCAACTAATGTACAGCACAGCTGCAGTTCTAACAGAATACCTGGGATGTAAAATCAACAAAAAAGAAAAACAAACAAACAGTGCACCACAAAAATGGAAGGTTTGACTAGAAAATAAGATCAGCAAGTTAAGATCACATGCAAGCAAGCTAGAACAGATGAAAGAAAAGAAGCTGAAGAACAAGAAGACCAAAGAATACCTAATCAAGAAATACCACTTAGAAACAAGGAAGATCAAGGAAGCACTGGAAATAATAAAGCAACAAATAACAGCTATAGCCAGGGAAATCAGTAGATATGAAGCTCGAATTGCAAACTATAGGCAGAACCTCAAATTTCAATCCAATCAGAAACGTTTCTACCAATCCATCAATGGAGAAACTGCAAGGAATCAGTCAGTACCTGACAAGGAAGAAACAGTGCAGTTCTGGAAGCAGATATGGGATAACCCAAAGAAATACAACACGGATGCGGCTTGGTTAAAAGAGGTGAATGCAAATAAAACAGAAGTTGAAATGAAAGAACTAGTAATAACAACAAAAATGGTAGAAAAAAGAGCAAAGAAAATCAAAAATTGGTCAGCAACAGGTGAAGATGAACTGCATGGGTTTTGGTTGAAACATCTAACTGTTATACACCCACTCATTGCCAAACAGTTCAACAATATACTACAAGGAGGAGAAATTGAAAAGTGGCTAACAACTGGGAACACCTACCTAATAATGAAAAATCCAGCAAAAGGGGCAACACCAGGTAACTACAGGCCAATTACCTGCTTACCAACAACTTTCAAATTACTAACTGGTGTGGTAGCTGATGCCATGTTACAACCGCATCTAGTTGAAAACAATCTCTTTTCCACCTGAGCAGAAAGGAAACCGCCCCAATAGCAGAGGAACAAAAGATCAACTCCTAATAGACAAAATGATCTTGGAAAACTGCAAGAAAAGGAAGACCAACCTGAATGTGGCATGGATTGACTACAAAAAGGCATTTGACTCTCTGCCACATGACTGGATAATCAAGTGCCTAGAAATAACAGAAGTCAGTAGAAACATCAGAAAATTTGTGCAAAGATCGATGGCACAATGGAAGACACAGTTGCAGATCAAGGGTGAGAGACTGGGAGAGGTTAATATCAATAGAGGAATATTTCAAGGAGTAATTTCACATTACTTATTTGTTATTGCACTGTTTCCTCTGTTCAACAATACTGAATAACTCAGGACATGCGTTATCAAACATCAAAACATCTGCTAGACTATCCCACCTACTTTACATGGATGATCTGAAGCTGTATTGAAAAACATCATCTGAAATAGAATCGCTGCTCAACACTGTCCGTATATATAGCCAAGATATTGTAATGGAGTTTGGCTTGGACAAATGTGCCACACTTACTATCAAACAAGGAAAAATAGTGAAAACTGAAGGAATCAAGATGCCCAATGAAAATAACATTAAGAGTCTGGACGAGGAAGAATACTACAAATACTTGGGTATCCTTCAAGCTGACAACATCAAGCACACTGAAGTCAAGAAAAAGATTAGAGGTGAATACATCAAGAGAGTGAAGAAGATCTTAAAATCCAAACTCAAGGGAGGAAATACCATAAAGGCAATCAACACCTGGGCAATCCCAGTCATTAGGTACACAGCTGGAATAGGGGACTGGACTCAAGCAGAACTAAAAGCAATGGATAGGCAGACCAGAAAAATAATGACAATGAATCATGCCCTTCATCCACGCAGTGACATTGATAGACTTTATCTACCAAGCAAATAGGTGGGCGTGGAATGCTACAAGTACATCAGATGGTTGAAGAAGAAAAAATGGCTTTGGAAGAATATCTGAAGAACAATGATGAAGATGCACTGAAATTAGTATATCAGGAAGGCTTACTAACTACTGGAGAGACCAAACTGGCCTACAAGAAAGACCAAATGAAGAACAGAATAGAGGCATGGGAAGACAAGCACTACATGGCCAATACATGAAAAAAATAGCTGGGAAAGCAGATAATAATAAAACCTGGCAATGGCTAAGAGCAGGAAAATTGAAGAAAGAGGCCGAGGGACTAATTCTGGCTGCACAAGACCAAGCCTTAAGGACAAATGCATACAAAGTCAAAATTGAGAAGACAGTAACAGACAGTAAGTGCCGCCTATGCAAAGAAGCTGAAGAAACAGTGGACCACTTGGTAAGCTGTTGCTAGAAGATTGCACAGACTGATTACAAGCAGCGGCATGACAAAGTAGCAACAATGGTGCATTGGAAGATCTGCAAAAAATATCATTTGCCTGTAAGCAAAAAATGGTGGGATCATAAAATATAGAAAGTCATAGAAAATGATAAAATTAAACTGCTCTGGGACTTCAGAATTCAAACAGACAAGCACCTGCAACATAAACACCCAGACTAACAATTTGCACGATAAGAAAGAC